>NC_052312.1:35060133-35350428 GCF_016432855.1 Salvelinus namaycush
CTTCCCTTCTCTCTGTCCCGCTTCTCTTTTTCTTATCCTCGCTCACTGTCTTGTCTTTCTCCCTCCCCCTCCTCGCTCTCTCCGTCCCTCCCGCTCTCCTTCTTTCTGTGAGATGTGAACTGATTTTCTACAGGAGTCCTGTATTCCCTGAGGTTAAACTCCAGATATATGTGATCTCTCTCTCTCTCTCTCTCTCTCTCTCTCTCTCTCTCTCTCTCTCTCTCTCTCTGTCTGTCTGTCTGTCTGTCTGTCTGTCTGTCTGTCTGTCTGTCTGTCTGTCTGTCTGTCTGTCTGTCTGTCTGTCTGTCTGTCTGTCTGTCTGTCTGTCTGTCTGTCTGTCTGTCTGTCTGTCTGTCTGTCTGTCTGTCTGTCTGTCTGTCTGTCTGTCTGTCTGTCTCTCCAATAGCGATGCACTCCTTTGTTCCACACCCAGGGCCCCAGTTTAATTTGACTGTGAGAGCACCACCCACTCACTCATTTACACACAGCCACTCGCTCACATGTCAGTTCCCCCATGCCATCACACCTAGCTCACGGGTAGACTAAATGCAGAGCTGTCAGAGAAGATGGAGTTGTCTTTAACGTTACAACCCACTGGGCACACACTGGCTGAATCAACGTTGTTTCCACTTCATTTCAATGAAATTACGTTGAACCAACGTGGAATAGACGTTGAATTGACGTCTGTGCCCAGTGGGAACCTTCAGATAATATCATCTGCTTGCTAGTTTCTCCATAATACTTTATCATGCTGTCATTATTGAAATGGTTTTAATGGGCTAATTTATCTTCAGCACATACAGTACAGCAGTGTAATATCAATATGAAGTGTCTGATAGAGGGACGCCTGTTCGCTGGGAGAAATAGGCTTTATACAAGCGGACTAGTTATGTAAACCTCCCTTTTTAAAATCCATGCCAATTACTCTTAACAAACCACCGTGGATCCTGTTTATTGATTTGTTGGTGGGCTCACACACTCCTGTACATTCACACACACACACACACACCCCTTCTCATAGTCTGGGCCCCACATCATCTGTTTCAAGTCTCTCTCCATCTATCCCTCCCTTTATTCTTTTGTTCTTTCTTTCTTTCTTCTTGCTCTCCCTGTTGCCAGGTGCCTGTATGATTGAATAATTGACTCTGTAGAATGTTCTTTGTCTCATAGGTCATTGGTTCCCCAGTGATTGGTGCGTGTTCCCTAATTGCTCTGACATCATCATCGTTGGACTCTCACACATCTTCTCCAGCTTGCTCGCTTTTCCTCCAACTGCCTGATTGCATGCTCTCGCTTTCTCTTTCTCCAAGAACAGCCTCCCTCCTCTCCTTCCCTCCCTCTTTCTCCAAGAACAGCCTCCCTCCTCTCCTTCCCTCCCTCTTTCTCTTTCCCCAAGAACAGCCTCCCTCCTCTCCTTCCCTCCCTCTCCTCCCTCTCTCCAGATTCACAGATGTGAGTCTGCCGGCTGCCAATACTGTATTTACTTTAAGTGTGTAATTGAATAAACCCTGAGAAGCAGCTTGGCTTCCATCAATACTGCTGTACAGGTGTCTAACCTTGAAGCACTGAGCCCAGATCAGCTATTCATAGGCCATTAATTAGACCACGAATCCACTAATTACCTCCAGAACCAAGCCTTGTAGGAGTGGGGAGACACGCACACCAGGGCTCCATTCCGGCATGCTTCAGCCTTCACATTGAAGTTGCTATTTAATACGCCCCGGTTGATTTTGTGCTAGTCGATTAATGAGTTTGGAAAGCACTCAAACATTCTGAAGTGTGTTTTTGGTTATGCCTGGGGATAATTCCAAGTCTGGAGTGTAGAAACACACACACACATGGGGATGGAGTCTTGAAGTGGGAGGCAGATGTGAGGTACTACCTTCTCAGCATTCTACCCTCATCCTGAACACAAAGATCTTTGTGGCGCCTCTTCCACTGCAGAGAGGAGAGAGAGGAGATGGTGAGAGGAGACAGAGAGAGAGGAGATGGAGAGAGGAGACAGAGAGATGGAGAGAGAGGGAAAAGGAGAAAGTGAAGAGTGGAGCCGCTAGTTGTGTGTGTGTGTGTGTGTGTGTGTGTGTGTGTGTGTGTGTGTGTGTGTGTGTGTGTGTGTGTGTGTGTGTGTGTGTGTGTGTGTGTGTGTGTGTGTGTGTGTGTGTGTGTGTGTGTGTGTGTGTGTGTGTGTGTGGTTCTCTCTGTCGTTAGGGTCAGCAGCTGTTGTTGTCAAATCCCCCTGGTCCCAAAGGTACACATAATGGGTTTAAAATGGAACAACATGACTCTAAATATACACCCACCAGTCACACTGTATCACAGTAGCCTGGTACACACGCAAAGCATGCGTTAACCCTAAGTGCTGATCTAAGGTCAGTTTCGGTTTTAATCACCGAATGATTACGGTTAGAACTTGGGGTGGTATAAACTGATCCTAAATCTGTGCTTAGGGGCAACTCTGAGCATAACCCCCTTGTCTAAGGCAGTTAACCTAGTATAGTTATTCCTATACACTCTATTTACCTCAGTGTATTTACCCCCATGTACACCCCTGTGTGTTTCACTCTGTGCGTCTCACTCATGCATCCTAGTAGTCCTAGAGACTCAGAGCTCCTCTCCTCTCTCTGTTATTTGAGTGAGAGACAGATCAATGGGCTTTGGGATTGCTACGCTAGTGTGTTAGCGCGTCGCCATTCAAACCCACTGAGCCGTGGCTAAACGTCGGCGCTACAGCGCTCGCTAGCATAGAGCGCTCAATGGGGAGACGCACACCTGTACCCTCCCACGCAGACACACAGTTCACAAACAAGGTTCACACACAACCCTATTCACCCTGTCTATCAGTGTCCTCCTCTGTGTCTATCAATCTCCTCCTCTACATGTCTATAGAAAGTGAGACAGATGGAAGCGGACAAGAGAGGGAAGGACTGAATTGGTTTTCTGATGTGTAATTGCTTCTCCACTGTGTGCATCTACTGTCTGACAGAAGAAGATGGTTGAATAGTACCACCTCATTCATACAGTCAAGGTTAAAATATAGTTAAAGGCTGAGAAACCATCTTTCAGCTCTATAGACCTCACATAGAAATACTCCCTGTTCTAACACACACACACACACACACACACACACACACACCCCCCAGCTTACAGTCAGCATATGGTCCTCTCCTCAGAGAGAGTTTAGAGCAGCCCGTTCCCGGGCGGTTTCTCTGTAGGTCATGACCTGGGATGGGAGGAGATGTGATAGGAGAGGAGAGGGGGATGTAGGGAAGAGAGGAGAGAACCAGATAACAGGAGAGGAGGATGTAGGGAAGAGAGGAGAGAACCAGATAACAGGTAGGCAGTGGCATATACATTGTGACATCTGTTCCTCAGTGCTAATTGGTATGCATGACAAAGTTTTTCCAGCCCATAAAGCCTAATGAAAACGTGCACCCCGCCCTAATATCCGCTAATGGCATCACCGTCTCAGCTCCGCCCCAGCGCCATTATAGAGATAATAAGGGAATGACGGGGGTTAGGTCCCGCTCATGTTCTGGTGTTCCCAGGCATGGGATGGGAGTTTCCCTGGCGTTCGCGGCACCGTGCGGGAACGGAGACTGGTCTATCATCTCGACGCTCCTGCCTTCCCAACCTCTCTGTCACCACGACTGTTGTTTGGGGTTTTCTAAAACACTGCTTCTGGAAATCCATTGAAACAATGTGGAAGTGACTGTGGTCTAGATGTTGATGGAACTCTGAGGGAATGAAACACGAAGAGAGAGGATGAGGAGGAAGAAGAAGGGGAGAGGGAGAAAGAGAGGGAACAGCACAGCTGCACAGTGATGTGGTTTAAAGTACAAGTTAATCCACCTATAAAATGATTCATGGCTGAGAAATGTTGGAACAGGGCCTGAACACATTCTGTGACAAGACACTGGAGAATTAGACTGGGTGTGTGTGGTGTGCTCTGTTCACGTGGACAAAATGTTACACTGGTTAGGTCAGTGCTGTCTTGTGTGTGTTTTTAATGTAGAGGGAGACAGAGCTCCAGAGCTCAAATACCCTTCAGCTCCCTCTGAAATACAGTATCTAACCAGAGACATAAAATATACACTGAGTCTACAAACCATTAGGAACACCTGCTCTTTTTTATTTTTTCAACCTTTATTTAACGAGGCAAGCCAGTTAAGAACAAAGTCGTACTTACAATGGTGGCCTACCCCGGCCGAACCCCGGCCGAACCCCGGCCGAACCCCAGACGACACTGGGCCAGTTGTGCGCCGCACTGTGGGACTCCCAATCACGGCCCGTTGTGATACAGCCTGGATTCGAACCACAGTGTCTGTGGTGACGCCTCTAGCACCGAGATGTCAGTGCCTTAGACCGCTGCGCAACTCGGGAGCCCACGACAGACTGACCAGGTGAATCCAGGTGAAAGCTTTGATCCCTTATTGATGTCACTTGTTAAATCCACTTCAATCAGTGTAGATGAAGGGGAGGAGACCGGTTAATGTATAAGGGCAGAGACCCAAATGCAGACACAGGAGGCAGATGATAGAGCTCCGATATTTATTATAACAAAGGGAGTAGGCAAAGGCAGGTCGGGGACAGGCCAGAGTTCATAAACCAGGTCAGAGTCCAAAACAGTACAAAGGGCTAGGCAGGCTGGTAGTCAGGACAGGCAGAGTGGTCAGGCAGGCTGGTAGTCAGGACAGGCAGAGTGGTCAGGCAGGCTGGTAGTCAGGACAGGCAGAGTGGTAGTCAGGACAGGCAGAGTGGTCAGGCAGGCTGGTAGTCAGGACAGGCAGAGTGGTCAGGCAGGCTGGTAGTCAGGACAGGCAGAGTGGTCAGGCAGGCTGGTAGTCAGGACAGGCAGAGTGGTAAGGCAGGCTGGTAGTCAGGACAGGCAAGGTTCGAAACCAGGAGGACTAGAAACAAAAAGAGACTGGGGAAAAATAGGAGCAAGGAAAACCGCTGGTTGACTTGGCAAACAAGACGAACTGGCACAAAGAGACAGGAAACACAGGGATATATACACCGGGGATAATAAGTGACACCTGGAGGGGGTGGAGACAATCACAAGAACAGGTGAACCAGATGAGGGTGGGACATAAAGAAGGATTTTTAAGCCTTGAGACAATTGAGACATGGATTGTGTATGTGTGCCATTCAGAGGGTGAATGGGCAAGACAAAATATTTAAGTGCCTTTGAACAGGGTATGGTAGTAGGTCCCAGGAGCACCAGTTTGTGTCAAGAACTTCAACGCTGCTGGGTTTTTCACGCTCAACAGTTTCCCGTGTGTATCAAGAATGGTCCACCACCCAAAGGACATCCAGCCTACTTGACACAACTGTGGAAAGTATTGGAGTCAACATGGGCCAGCCTCCCTGTGGAACGCTTTCGAGACCTTGTAGAGTCCATGCCCCGACTAATTGAGGCTGTTCTGAGGGAAAAGGGGGTTCAACTCAATATTAGGAAGGTGTTCTTAATGTTTTGTACTCTGGTCTGTAGTCATTTTGATGTGTACTGAACAAAAATATAAAGAAAAATGTGTTAGAGACTGAGTTACAGTTAATGTAAGGAAATCATTCAATTGAAATAAAATCATTAGGCCCTAATCTATGGATATCACATGACTGGGCAGGGATGCAGCCATGGATGGCCAATCAGAAAGAGTTTTTCACAACACAGAAATACTCACCCCCCCCCCCCCCCCCCCCGGGACGATGCCACAGGTGAAGAAGCCGGGTGTGGAGGTCCTGGGCTGGCTTACATGGGGTCTGGGGTTGTGAGGCCGGTTTGACGTACTGCCAAATTTTCTAAAACGATGTTGGAGGCAGCTTATGGTCGAGAAATTATGCAATTATCTGGCAACAGCTCTGGTGGACATTCCTCCAGTCAGCAGGCCAATTGCACACTCCCTCAAAACTTGAGACATCTGTGGCATTGTGTTGTGTGACAAAACTGCACATTTTAGAGTGGCCTTTTATTGTCCCCAGCACAAGGTGCACCTGTGTAACGATCATGCTGTTTAATCAGCGTCTTGATATGCCACAGCTGTCAGGTGGATGGATTATCTTGGCAAAGGAGAAATGCTCACTGAAAGGGATGTAAACAAATTTTTGCACAACATTAGAGAGAAATAAGCTTTTTGTTCCTGGAACATTTCTCTGGAATTTTTTATTTCAGCTCATGAAACACTTTACATGTTGCATTTCTATTTGTGTTGGGTGTAGTTTCTCCTCTGGCCCTGTCTGTGTGCTCTGCAGGGGAGGTTAAAAGCAGAGAGGTAAACACTGTGTCTCAACACTCTGTTACCCTCTTAGACTGACTGACCAACAAATGGCTTCCTTCCTTCCTGCTGTCTGTTTCACTCCTGTTCTCTGCCCACCTTTAGCCCTCTCTCTTTCTCTCTACCATCTCTTGCTTCAATTTTACCCTCTCTCTACCCCCCTATCTGTCCTCTTCTCTCTCTCTTCTCTCGGTGTGTCTGTGGAGGTGGTGTTATCAGTAATGGTGGTGTATTAAAGTGCCAGCCAAGGTTTTTGCCTGTCCTCCACACAGGACCACCTGCAGCTGTCTCACAGAACAACACATTTACACAACCGCAGGGACAGCCGGGGGAGGGAGGTGTGGGCGCGTGTCTGTATGTGTGTGCTCGTGTGTGTCCGCCCGCCCTTGCTGTATGTGTCAATTCCCCTTTAGTCTAACACCGTGAGAAACATGGGCCATTCTCAATTCCACAGGCTGTATTGGCATGACAAGAGAAGAAACCTGCTTTGCCAATGTTAATAACGACGATAGCCACTTTATCCATCTTTCTCTGGTTCAGAGAGAACCTTAGTAGCAGCACGCAGTACTCGGAGTCTAAACTCCCCAAAGCATTGTTGACAACGGGACATAATTGCGTTGTGAGGGATACTGAACCAAAAGAATGCAAGTCATCATGTTCAGTCAATACAGTTTGTAAACTGGATCCCAACAGTCGTCTTCTCTCTGCGGCTTACACTCCTTAGATCCTTGGCAACACATGCCTGATAATCTATTATTCTGTATCTCTCTCTCCCTCCCTTCTCTCTCAGCTCTATCCTTCTCTTTTATCTCGTCTCGCTCCCTTTGTCCTCCTCCTCTTTGTCTGTGTTCACCTCCCCACCTCTCCATAGTTCAGGAGTCACGACCAAGGTGTAGGAAAGTGCACGGGGGTTCTTGTTGAAGCAAGCCATACAGCAGTCAAGGTGTTAAGTGTTGTTCTGTCCCCCGCCTACTCTCCTGTTCCCAGTAATACCACTATTATAGACCGCTCCCCATCAGGCTTCATCAAACACACAAAGGCACCCTGACCTTGGGATGGAGTGTGAATGAACCACTACCCTGCAACCCTCCATCCAACCCCTAAATACTTCATCAGGGCTAGTAGTGGTAGTTCTACTGTCTCTCTGATCTCTGTCTGTCCTGGTTCCTTGGCCCGGTGTGTGGAGCAGCATTAGCCAAATGTGACGTTTTTGCCGTCGTTGAGTCGGATGATGAGTTTTGGCAGAGCACTGGCCAGCTACGCCAGGCAATCACAGCCCATTGCCCTCCCCCCCCACACACACACACACACGCTAATTACAAGACACACACACACAGGGCCGCTCATCTCTCAACCATGTGAGAGATTGGATGGACGGGAATGGGAGTTGATGATGAGAGAGTTAGTGCAAGTGTACATATTAAACCCACCAAAATATACGGTCAGACATTTCTAACATACACTGCCCTTAATTCTGGAAGGAAAGTGGAGATAAAATGAAATATGAATCTCTCATGAAGTTTTATGACTTTACTTACAATATTTGTTTATATCTGAAAAGTCCGGGCTGGGCTTAATGGGTACGAAATGTACCCTTTAAACCCACAGGTTCTCCAAATAAACCCACCTCTTAAATCATCTATTTGATTTCATTTCCAAATGTTAAAAACGTACAAACTGGGGGTCCAATCATATCCACAGAGATCAATATACACACCTGATTCAACTAATCATACACTTCAATCAAAACATGATTAGTTAAATCAGGTGTGTTTTTGCTTGGTTATATAACAAAAACCAACAAAATGACAACGCCCCCACCCAGAAGTGCATGAGTAGTCGCCCAATAGTCGTCTTCTTGTCCCTCATTTGTTTGCATTTTTGTCCTCTACTTGTAGGTCTTCTATCCCAGATACCCCTCAACCCTGATTTTCTATCCCAGATAGCCCTCAACCCTGATCTTCTATCCCAGATACCCCTCAACCCTGATCTTCTATCCCAGATACCCCTCAACCCTGATCTTCTATCCCAGATATCGCTCAGCCCTGATCTTCTATCCCAGATATCCCTCAACTCTGATCTTCTATCCCAGATATCTCTCAGCCCTGATCTTCTATCCCAGATATCTCTCAGCCCTGGTCTTTTATCCCAGATATCTCTCAGCCCTGGTCTTCTATCCCAGATATCTCTCAACCCTGGTCTTATATCCCAGATATCTCTCAGCCCTGGTCTTCTATCCCAGATATCTCTCAGCCCTGGTCTTCTATCCCAAATATCTCTCAGCCCTGGTCTTTTATCCCAGATATCTCTCAGCCCTGGTCTTCTATCCCAGATATCTCTCAGCCCTGGTCTTCTATCCCAAATATCTCTCAGCCCTGGTCTTTTATCCCAGATATCTCTCAGCCCTGGTCTTCTATCCCAGATATCTCTCAGCCCTGGTCTTCTATCCCAGATATCTCTCAGCCCTGGTCTTCTATCCCAGATATCTCTCAGCCCTGGTCTTCTTCTTCTCTCTCTGCATCATTGACTACCTATCCACTCCAAACGTCTTGGAGAGACTACAGCGGTTTCTAATTCTTCAGAATACTTTCTAATCTTGGTAAAGGCACCACGGCTGTAGTAAAGGCACCAAAACTGCAGTTTTTGTGGGTTTGAATCAACTTAAATCTGAAAATATTTAATATATATATATATATATATATATATATATATATAAAATAAAATATTTATGCTCATGTTCATTGAATATTAGGGATATCAACACACTATCCCCATGTGGGCTCCTGAGTGGCGCAGCGGTGCTAGAGGCGTAACTACAGACACCCTGGTTCGATTCCAGGGGGGATGGAGGAAAAGGAGGAGGAGGATGTTAGACATTACAGAGTCACTTTGGTGTTGCTGGGATTTGGCCAATCCTGGCTCTGTGGTTTAGACCTCCCTAATTCTTCTACCCTTCTGAGGATTGCAGGCCTGGACTAATAGCTGTGTATGGGGATTCAACCCCCCCCCCCCCCCCCCTCTCCTGACATACACACACATTTAGGCTTTAAAAAACAAGCCGTCAAAAGTTTGAATGTGCTTAATTAAAGCATCATTCATATAGAAATCATTCAGAGCAGTGGGACAGGAAGTAATGAGAGAGACTATGAAGCAGTTTGAAACCTATTGAGATGTACTCATGAAGGGAATTATGACAGTTCTGTTATGCTGAACTGCTGTTTGAGTGAATCTGTTTCTCAGGTTGGTGATTTCTCCAGGCTGTTCAGTCTGAAGTATACAGGCTGTGTGTGGGCGACAGCGATGAGCAATACTGAGGACATACCCCCCCCCCACACACACACACACACACACACACACACACACACACACACACACACACACACACACACACACACACACACACACACACACACACACACACACACAGAGAGAGAGTGCACGTGATAATGAGAACTCTGTCTGTGCATTCCCATGATGTTTCTCTCTTGCCTGTGTCTTTTCTTCCTGCACACCAGTCGTGGGAGGTGATCCTCATTGTATTGCAATGCCTCAATAGACCAGAATGCACCACAGAATTCACTGTTCAACCGCAGCTCCTGAAAGCTTGTTCCCATTATATAAGATGCTTTATTGACTTGTTTTATTGTTGTATCAGGGTCTACTTATTAGCCTAAACTAAGCACACTAATTCAAACATTCCCATACCTGTCAACAAAGGAGATAGGTGGCCATTTCCATGGCCCTTGATAAGTCTGGTCTACTCTAGGGTATATCGATAAGTCTGGTCTACTCTAGGGTATATCGATAAGTCTGGTCTACTCTAGGGTATATCGATGAGTCTGGTCTACTCTAGGGTATATTGATAAGTCTGGTCTACTCTAGGGTATATCGATAAGTCTGGTCTACTCTAGGGTATATTGATAAGTCTGGTCTACTCTAGGGTATATCGATAAGTCTGGTCTACTCTAGGGTATATCGATAAGTCTGGTCTACTCTAGGGTATATTGATAAGTCTGGTCTACTCTAGGGTATATTGATAAGTCTGATCTACTCTAGGGTATATTGATAGAGTCTGGTCTACTCTAGGGTATATTGATAAGTCTGGTCTACTCTAGGGTATATTGATAAGTCTGGTCTACTCTAGGGTATATCGATAAGTCTGGTCTACTCTAGGGTATATTGATAAGTCTGGTCTACTCTAGGGTATATTGATAAGTCTGGTCTACTCTAGGGTATATTGATAAGTCTGGTCTACTCTAGGGTATATTGATAAGTCTGGTCTACTCTAGGGTATATTGATAAGTCTGGTCTACTCTAGGGTATATTGATAAGTCTGGTCTACTCTAGGGTATATTGATAGAGTCTGGTCTACTCTAGGGTATATTGATAGGTCTGGTCTACTCTAGGGTATATCGGCAGTCATTTGGCCTAGTGGTACAGTAGTAGCGATAGGAGTTTTATAGCTGTAGTAGTAGTCGTTGTAGTTGTTGTTGTAGTTGTTGTTGTAGTCACTGTTGTAGTCACTGTTGTAGTCATTGTTGTAGTTGTTGTTGTAGTCACTGTTGTAGTCATTGTTGTAGTTGTTGTTGTAGTCACTGTTGTAGTCATTGTTGTAGTCATTGTTGTAGTTGTTGTAGTTGTTGTTGTAGTCATTGTTGTAGTTGTTGTTGTAGTCACTGTTGTAGTCACTGTTGTAGTCATTGTTGTAGTTGTTGTTGTAGTCACTGTTGTAGTCATTGTTGTAGTCATTGTTGTAGTTGTTGTAGTTGTTGTTGTAGTCATTGTTGTAGTTGGTGTAGTAGTTGTTGTAGTCATTGTTGTAGTTGTTGTTGTTGTTGTTGTTGTTGTAGTCATTGTTGTAGTCATTGTTGAAGTCGTTGTTGTAGACATTGTTGTAGTCATTGTTGTAGTCATTGTTGTAGTCGCTGTTGAAGTCATTGTAGTCATTGTCATTTGGTCTGAGCTGAAACTGATGTTTCTCACTCTTGTTGTCTACCAGATTAGTTCCCCATGTGTGACGGTTACACCACCTCCAAGCATGTTCCAATAACTAGTGTCTGAGGGGCCATGGGACAACTCCATTGATGTCTAGGAGTGGAATGGAGGTGCGTGTGTTGGAGAGGTGTGTGTGTGTGTGTGTGTGTGTGTGTGTGTGTGTGTGTGTGTGTGTGTGTGTGTGTGTTCAAGTGGAAATGAAAACAGAGGGAAAGAACAGCAGGGTGTACCAGAGCAACTTTCCCCAAAACTCATCCATCCCAAACGACAGTGTTTGTGTCAGCGAATCCGAGAGGCCATGCTGTGCTCAAAGCTGTGCTTACTGCTAGCCCCACTCACCTGCATCCATCTCTCGCTCCGTCTCTTTCTCTCTCTTTCTCCCTCTGCCTGTTTCTATCTCTCCCATGGGCGTCTGCCACACTCCTCCCTGCATTGATGTGACTGAGACAGAGTCCCTCCTACTGTGTACAGGATTCACTAGGAATACCTAGGAACTAGAGCCTAGGTTTTTCCCAGCCAGGTCAGAAACCTCCTCTCCCTGTATGTAATATTGTTGTCTAATGTTATCGATGGCCTTTTCAGCTGAAAAAAAGTACTCAAGACAGCACTGTTTTTGGTAAACACATCCTCCTATCGAATTGTAGCTTTGTATATGCTACCAGCAGCCAATAACATACTGATCTCTATCCCTAATGGTGCAGATCTGAGGTGTGAATAGTATTCATGTTAGAGTCTCTCTTATCGATGCTTCACTGGTTCAGAGCCAGCTCAGCTATCTTCCTGCCACTGTCTGGTACTGCAGGGAAAGTTGAACTTTCTCTCTTGTGTTTAAACCCATAGTGCAATTGAGACGGAGGCACACAGAACACACACACACACACCGGATCAATCAGCTGCTCTACTTTATGGAGAGGGGGAAGGTCTCATAATGTTCCCTGCCAAGGAATTCACACACACACACACACACACACACACACACACACACACACACACACACACACACACACACACACACACACACACACACACACACACACACCTTGGCTAAGACTGTAGATCACCCCTCAGTCACGGCCCTGTGCTGCAAAGGAGACTGGAGTGATGGAAGCAATAGTTAAGCCATTAAGGCAGACAATTGGCTCAAATTGAGAGGGAGAGAGAGGGGGTGGGGAGAGGAGGGAAGGAGGGAGAGAAGGAGAGGCTATGGCAGGAGTTGATCCACTCAATGACTTAAGCTGTGCCCCGGGACACACTCCTGCTGTTTCAGGTTCACTCACACACTGACTGCAATAACACCTTGTCAGCCAGGGCTGCAGGGTTGAAGGGGAGAGAAGCTCATTCCTTTAAACTGAACAGAGTCACTTTCTCACAGCCATCACCAACACACAGAGACCAAATACCTACACGGTCATGCAGTATGTATCTTATAACAGATTATGAAGCTTTATAAGCATTCATAGAGCCGTATGACTGAGAATGGCTGTGTAATGGGGCGTGTTGGCAGTGGGGGCTGTGATGGGCAGGGTGAATGGTTCAAAAGGGTTATTGTGCCTCATCCCTATAGACCTCGAACAAACACACAACAAAGAGGAATTGTCTCTCTCTCTCTCTCTCTCTCTCTCCCTCTCTCTCTCTCTCTCTCTCTCTCTCTCTCTCTCTCTCTCTCTCTCTCTCTCTCTCTCTCTCTCACTCACTCACTCACTCACTCACTCACTCACTCACTCACTCACTCACTCACTCACTCACTCACTCACTCACTCACTCACTCACTCACTCACTCACTCACTCACTCACACACACACACACACACACACACACACACACACACACACACACACACACACTAACAAGCCTTTTACACAGAGTGTGTTAGTGGGTTTGTGCTTCCAGCCTGGGGTGTCTAGGGATGGATATACTGCAGGTGTCATGGCTGTGCTGTGTGCCAGGGGAGCCGTTCATCTCCCGTTTTTAAATGTCTAACGTTCAAGCAACACTCTGCTTTATGAGTGTGAACGTTGGCGTAACGCTTGGTGTTCATTGGGGCCGTAACTCCTGCCCGGTCCCCTCGGCGCTGTGGTTGGGATTTATCGTCCAGTTTACAGTGGAGGGATTGCCGCGGGGACCGTTAGCACTCGTTTGCTCGTTCCCTCGTTCTCTGGCTTGGTCATTTATTTGACATGTCCTTTAAGTCCTTTAAAGAATTGGGCGTTTCTGCCGAACGCCTGGGCTCTTTCTGCAAGAGATGGATGGGCCGTGTTCAAAGGTCTGTATGTTCTCCCTCCATCCCTCCATCCCTCCTTCTCTCTTTTTATTCCCCTCCTCCTCCCTCCTGAGCTTTATAGAGTGGTATTACGGCTGTCAGCTAGCCAAGCAAGGGATTTGGGCTTGTTTTGTTTCTGCCTCTCAAGATAATGCTCTCTCCTTTCTCCTGTGGAGAATAACAAAAGTGAAAGTGGAGCGATAAAGCAGCACATGGACTTTAGCTTGTTTAGTTTGGGTTTGTACTCTGGTTCCGTGGCACCGCAGGCTGAAGTGGAGACTCAGACTGTGTGTGTGAGCTGGTACGCTCCAGCCCTATTCATGCAGCTCGCCCTGGGATCAATGGCAACTGTGCTGATTGTTCGAGGCTGGCGGACGTTTTAGAGAAATCGTTAAGATGTAAAACAAGCCATTGTGATCCCAGATTGTTCCCTCAGGGAGTCGTGTGTGTGTGTGTGTGTGTGTGTGTGTGTGTGTGTGTGTGTGTGTGTGTGTGTGTGTGTGTGTGTGTGTGCACATTGCAACTGAGTGTTTATTTTCTCTTTTTAAAAAGCTTGCCAAGTTCACGTTTTTATTTGACACACACAAGGCCTATTGAATGTGATTCGTGACAACATCGACGACGTGAGTAGAGAGAAAGAAGCCGAAAAATGAAAGGTTACAGAGACTTAAAAACATGAACTGACTTAACAGTGTATGGTGTGTGTGTGTGTTATGGTACCATGTCGTGTTTTGTAATACAGTCCAGGCCCTCAGCACTCAGCAGACTAAATCCCTTCTACAGAGTGAGCCAGACCTGCATGAACACCACAACCCTCGGCTCATCACCACACACACACACACACACACACACACACACACACACACACACACACACACACACACACACACATTTGTTTTACTATTCTTGTGGGGATCAAACAATTGATTCCCATTCAAAATCCTATTTTTCCTGACCTTAACCCCTAACCTTAATTCTTACCCTAACCCTAATTGGAACCGTAAACCTAACCATTTTTCATTGTGGGGACCGGCGAAATGTCCCCACTTGTCCAAATTGTCCTTGTTTTAATATTCCTTGTGAGGACTTCTGGCCCCCAGAAGGATAGCAAAACCAAAAAACAGACCCACACATTCCCTGGTGTTGCTGTCCCCTTTTATCTTGTAAATTTATAGTGGAGTGCTAGGCCTACTTGCTCCGAGGGAATTGTGTTTTCTTGAAATCATGTTATGTGGATTAAATCATGTATGTACGGAAGCTCCCCTTACCAGGGATTGTGCTGCTTATCATTTTGAGTTGAACAAAGAGGTATAATCGCACAAAAGAAAACATGTTGCATAAAGCTTACTTCGTTATTCAACGTTTTAGATGTTTCACTGCTTCAGGGATAGCGTACGCAGACGTTTCAGCTCTACAGCATTCCTCTTTGTGTAGGTAAAATGTTCTTTCTTTCAAAACAGCATTTGTAACGCTCAACAGATGAGCAGCAGGTGCTTCTAATCAGGGTTGTCCCTCATCTGCCAATCAGGGCCTCTCTGGTCTACCTGTATATATATTAGTCACAAAGAGATACAGAATTATAGGGGATGGAGGCGGGCACGAAGAACAACTCACCAATCAATCGCCGCTGGTGTCCGCTCACCTAAATACATCACATCAATTAATGTGATAGCCCACCACAAAGGACGGCCCAGCCGTTCATAAATATGTGAGGCCAACCTCATAAACGATATGCAAAATCTGATATGGACAGTGTGCTTGTGTAACAGTCTAAATGTGGCTTATAGGACGGAGATGGAGTCGAATTCTTTGTTTAAACCGTGTGGAGATAGATAGTTGGATGTATATATCCACATGGCTTCTCTTTGGAGTGATGTGTTGTCATAGTCACCTACTCTACGTGATGGAGGAATCTTTTCCATCCCGACGCAACGCAATTTCATTCATAGAATGATTTTGTTCTAAAGTGTCTCGCAAATGGCGAGGTGATATCTTGACGTCTAATAGTGGATGTATGTTCTCCAAGACGTACTTTCAAGGTGCGGGATGTTTAAAAAAATACATTTTGGGGGGAAGGAGCGGACATAAATGGAACATTACAGGCTGCACAGTGAACCCAGCCTTGAACCAGCTGCTACCCCAGTGGACCTCTCCTTCCCATCTTCCTGAGAATGTCAATACTGTGTACTTTCACATCTTCCATATCATGTCAGATGTACACTGCCGGTCAAAAGTTTGGGGTCACTGAACAATGTCCTTGTTTTTGAAAGAGAAGCACATTTTTTGTCCATTAAAATAACATCTAATTGATCAGAAATAAAGTGTAGACATTGTTAATGTTGTAAATTACTATTGTAGCTGGAAACGGCAGATTTTTAATGGAATATCTACATATGCGTACAGAGGCCCATTATCAGCAACCATCACTCCTGTGTTCCAATGGCACGTTGTGTTAGCTAATCCAAGTTTAGCTGCCAGTTGAGGACTTGTGAGGCGTCTGTTTCTCAAACTAGACACTCTAATGTACTTGTCCTCTTGCTCAGTTGTGCACCGGGGCCTCCCACTCCTCTTTATATTCTGGTTAGAGGCAGTTTGCGCTGTTCTGTGAAGGGAGTAGTACACAGCGTTGTACGAGATCTTCAGTTTCTTGGCAATTTCTCGCATGGAATAGCCTTCATTTCTCAGAACAAGAATAGACTGACGAGTTTCAGAAGAAAGTTATTTGTTTCTGGCAATTTTGAGCCTGTAATCGAACCCACAAATGCTGATACTCAACTAGTCTAAAGAAGGCCAGTTGTATTGCTTCTTTAATCAGAACAACAGTTTTCAGGTGTGTTAACATAATTGCAAAAGGGTTTTCTAATGATCAATTAGCCTTTTAAAATGATAAACTTGGATTAGCTAACACAATGTGCCATTGGAACACAGGAGTGATGGTTGCTGATGATAAGCCTCTCTACGCCTATGTGGATATTCCATAAAAAATCTGCCATTCCAGCTACAATAGTCATTTACAACATTAACAATGTCTACACTGTATTTCTGATCAATTTGATGTTATTTTAGTGGGCAAAAAAGGACATTTCTCAGTGACCCAAAACGTTTGAATGGTAGTGTAGCTTCTATGATCTGTTATGTAACCTAGCACCCTCCTGTTGTCTCTTTTCAGTAACGGCACGGCCGGGAAGATGAACGGCGCGTTGGAGCATTCGGACCAGCCCGACCCAGACGCCATCAAGATGTTCGTGGGTCAGATCCCTCGCTCCTGGTCAGAGAAGGAGCTGAAGGAGCTGTTTGAGCCCTACGGGGCCGTCTATCAGATCAACATCCTCCGAGACCGCAGCCAGAACCCTCCACAGAGCAAAGGTATGGCGGAGAGACAGTCATACACACACAGACCACACACACACACACACACACACACACACACACAACAGCCAGAACGCTCAGCCGAACAAAGATAAGATGGAGAATCACTCACTCACTCACAGCTTACGCAGTCCTACACAATACACAAGCAAGCAATAAACAAAGGCATACTGTACAGTACACATGTATAAATTCCATCAATTCCAGCCTGATATTTCTCTGAAACTGTCTTTGACACGAAACACAATTAATATATACATGTTCATCTCATCCGCCTTTTCCTGATGAACTTGTCAAGTCGGAGGGAAAACAAAAGAGGCAGCAGAGCCGACAATGAGACAATGCTGTTGCCACATTAGCAGACACGCATCAAACACAGAGAGCGAGAGCGAGACAACAGAATGCACTGTGATGACAGGCGGCTTGAGGAGACAGTGGGAGTAGGCGGATGGAAGATGTAGGGGGGAGAGGGAGACGGAGAGAGAGGAGATTTTGGCAAGGGCCGCTGCAGACACAGACCTGTTTATGTCAAATTTTATTTATCTTCACTAAATCAAGAAATAAAAAGGAAGAATGGAAGAGAAGGAGCAAGCGCTTTCCCTCACCTCCTCATCCCCACAGCATCTCTCTGTTTTGCTCTCTCTCGTCCCTCCTCATCTCTCTCTCCATCCCTCTCTCTCTCTCTTTCTGAGTCACAAGCTCCCACAAGCCTTGACACAGCAATTCACCAGTCTGCCAAGAGGAGACAGGGACACACCTAAATCAAATCATTTGGCCTAAATGATTTGTGTTTGTATGCGTGTGTGTCTGAGTGTGTTTCATGCTTGTGTGTCTCTCTCGCTCTCCCTCTCTGTCTCTCCGCATCTCCTCCTCTGTCTGTGTCCCTAACCTCTGGATGACTTCTCTTCCTCTTTGTTTCTCCGTAGGGGATGAGGCCAATACGTTGCTCTCGTCAACCTCTCCTCTCTTCCTCCATTGTGTCTTCCTCTGTCGCTAAGCCCTTGAGTCACTCTGATTTCTCTGGTTGATGAGTCAAAGTGTGGGAGAGTGTCACTCGTAGACACTTTACTTTAAGTAGGGAGAACAGCCTCTCATCTCTTCCTTGAGACTGTAAACACTCAACAATCTCTCGCTCTCTCTCTTTCTCTGGCCTGTAAAATGGAGGATTGAACAGGAAATTGACTGTTTGATAGAGCTCTGTCTAGGCTTGTATATTCCCAGGCTTTAGGCGCTGTTGTTTTCTCGTCGTTAAGTAAGCACTCTCTAGTGCGACATGGCCTTGTCAGAGCCCTCTCACACGGTGGAGCCGCAATGGCCCCCCTCGGCTCCACAGTTGCACTGGAGCCAATTCCCATTTCATTGGTGTCAAGGAAACTGTGCCCCTTTCCCCCCGGTCTGTTTAGCTTAAATTAATGACCATATTTTTAGAGTGGTCTCAGTTAGAGGGTTGAGGCAGTGTGCTCCGTCGCCCTTGGCGATCCAGAGGCCGGGTCAGCGGCTCTCCCTCTCTCTCTTGACTATTGCTAGAGTAATTTGGATTTGTGAGGTGGAGTTTTATTTTATTTTCTCTCCTCTCTCTCTCCATTCTTCTCTAATCCATTGATGGTAGATACACATTCCTCCTTACGCATACTGTTACTGATGCTTCTAGAAAATGGTTTTCATACATTTTTCATGTAAAAGATGGCACAATGAATACATTTTACACCAGTGAGTTCGTAGACAGTGTTTCCCATCTGAGTGGTCTGGTTGTCTTTGGATGGTTATTCTGCAGGAAGGGCAGCTGCTAGGTGAGTTGAGTCTGGTCCCAGGCCTGGACCATCTGATGGATGCTGTGTGTGTCTGTGTGAACGCTGGCCAGTGCAGTCTGGACTGTTTAGTTTGGCTGCTGTTGCTTTAATGTGTTAAGAGTCAACAAACAGATGAGTGGAGAGAGCGAGAGAGAATTTGATTTAGCACTGAGAGAGGGATGAGAGAGGGAGGAGAGGAGAGAGGGCCAGAGGGGTAAACAAAGACAGTCCTCCTCTCTCTCCAAGAGTTTGCTTCCCAGGTTTGTTTGCGTCTGTTGTCTAGCCGGGTGTGTACAGCACAGTTGTGTGTGTGTGTGTGTGTGTTGGCAGGGGACATACTATGTCATTCATCTTAATGATCGCACCTGTCCTCATGGGTACAGAGACACAGCATGCACACATGCGCGTGCGCACACACACAAAATGGGTGTAATGTCTTCATTAGCAAGTTGTATATACTGCACAATTCTCCAGACATGGTGTCTGAAAGAACGACACCTCATATCAGCAACACACACACACACGCCGAAATATAATAATAGCTCACAGTATCTGATTCTCCATCACCACTCTCCGTGTACATCCACTCTGGGGTTTCCCACGGTAGTATCCAGGGGCATCCAGCTCGCCAATGGCACTCATTCACCGTTACAATTCTAATTCAACCGCATTCTCCCACAACGCTGAGGCAACGCTGGGCAAACGCTTTGCCTCCCAACACAATTATCTCCTCTAATGGATTCAGTAGAGACCGGGCCGACCTGAGTCAGAACACAGATTTATTTCATTCTTTCCTAAAGCAGCACAGCCAATTAGATTGCCATAACAAGACATACGCTGTGTTAGCAGTCTACCCAAGTCCAATTAGTGAGCGACTGCAGGTGGATTTTATAACGGGGGGAGGGGGGGGGGGGGGGTGTATTGGCATGCCTCAGTGGTGGAGCTAGTTGCCTGGATAGGAGAGCAGTGCAGTGTGGGAAGCCTACTCGGTGTGTTCAGGGTTAGCCAAGAAACAGCGTTTTGAGGATTTAATTTGGAGCCGTTTCTCCACAGTTAGTTGTGGTGGATTTGTAAAGTGTAAAGTGCTGTGTGTCCTAATCTGGTCTGAAGGTACAGTGGACATAAGGAGATATTGCCAGTCAAAGATCCAATCTTCTCAACACAGGCCACTATGGTTGATTGTACCTCCCAACCCCCATCTCTCACTCTCTTCCCCCTCTATCAATCCACTCCTTTCCTGCTGTATTGAGTATGATCTATTTCTGTCTCTCCCGTCTCTCACTCTTTCTCTCTCTCTCTCACACACAGAGTATAGTGTTCTCCAGTGTAGCCACTCTAACCAGAGGGTGGTGTGGTCAGTAATTGCAGCAGCAGAGTTAATTAATGTGGGTCAGAGGCTGAGTGGAGCCCTGGGGTGAAGGGGTTCTTCCTGGGTGCTGGGGCCCAGTGAAGAGTGCAGGGACCTGGTGTAGAGTGCCCTCTAACCCCCCTCCCATTCATCTCTCTCTCTCTCTCTCTCTCTCTCTCTCTCTCTCTCAATTCAATTCAATTCAATTCAATTCAAGGGGCTTTATTGGCATGGGAAACATGTGTTAACATTGCCAAAGCAAGTGAGGTAGATATTATACAAAAGTGAAATAAACAATACAAATTAACAGTAAACATTACACATACAGAAGTTTCAAAACAATAAAGACATTACAAATGTTATATTATATATATACAGTGTTGTAACAATGTACAAATGGTTAAAGCACACAAGTTAAAATAAATAAGCATAAATATGGGTTGTATTTACAATGGTGTTTGTTCTTCACTGGTTGCCCTTTTCTTGTGGCAACAGGTCACAAATCTTGCTGCTGTGATGGCACACTGTGGAATTTCTCCCAGTAGATATGGGAGTTTATCAAAATTGGATTTGTTTTCAAATTCTTTGTGGATCTGTGTAATCTGAGGGAAATATGTCTCTCTAATATGGTCATACATTGGGCAGGAGGTTAGGAAGTGCAGCTCAGTTTCCACCTCATTTTGTGGGCAGTGTGCACATAGCCTGTCTTCTCTTGAGAGCCATGTCTGCCTACGGCGGCCTTTCTCAATAGCAAGGCTATGCTCACTGAGTCTGTACATAGTCAAAGCTTTCCTTAAGTTTGGGTCAGTCACAGTGGTCAGGTATTCTGCCACTGTGTACTCTCTGTTTAGGGCCAAATAGCATTCTAGTTTGCTCTGTTTTTTTGTTAATTCTTTCCAATGTGTCAAGTAATTATCTTTTTGTTTTCTCATGATTTGGTTGGGTCTAATTGTGCTGTTGTCCTGGGGCTCTGTGGGGTGTGTTTGTGTTTGTGAACAGAGCCCTAGGACCAGCTTGCTTAGGGGACTCTTCTCCAGGTTCATCTCTCTGTAGGTGATGGCTTTGTTATGGAAGGTTTGGGAATCGCTTCCTTTTAGGTGGTTGTAGAATTTAACGGCTCTTTTCTGGATTTTGATAATTAGTGGGTATCGGCCTAATTCTGCTCTGCATGCATTATTTGGTGTTCTACGTTGTACACGGAGGATATTTTTGCAGAATTCTGCATGCAGAGTCTCAATTTGGTGTTTGTCCCATTTTGTGAAATCTTGGTTGGTGAGCGGACCCCAGACCTCACAACCATAAAGGGCAATGGGCTCTATGACTGATTCAAGTATTTTTAGCCAGATCCTAATTGGTATGTTGAAATTTATGTTCCTTTTGATGGCATAGAAGGCCCTTCTTGCCTTGTCTCTCAGATCGTTCACAGCTTTGTGGAAGTTACCTGTGGTGCTGATGTTTAGGCCGAGGTATGTATAGTTTTTTGTGTGCTCTAGGGCAACGGTGTCTAGATGGAATTTGTGGTCCTGGTGACTGGACCTTTTTTGGAACACCATTATTTTGGTCTTACTGAGATTTACTGTCAGGGCCCAGGTCTGACAGAATCTGTGCAGAAGATTTAGGTGCTGCTGTAGGCCCTCCTTGGTTGGTGACAGAAGCACCAGATCATCAGCAAACAGTAGACATTTGACTTCGGATTCTAGTAGGGTGAGACCGGGTGCTGCAGACTGTTCTAGTGCCCGCGCCAATTCGTTGATATATATGTTGAAGAGGGTGGGGCTTAAGCTGCATCCCTGTCTCACCCCACGACCCTGTGTGAAGAAATTTGTGTGTTTTTTGCCAATTTTAACCGCACACTTGTTGTTTGTGTACATGGATTTTATAATGTCGTATGTTTTACCCCCTTTTTCTCTCTCTCTCTCTCTCTCTCTCTCTCTCTCTACACTCTCTCTCTCTCTACACTCTCTCTCTCTCTACACTCTCTCTCTCTCTACACTCTCTCTCTACACTCTCTCTCTACACTCTCTACACTCTCTGTTAATAAACCATGCTAACATTATGTTCCTCGTCTGCTGCACTCAATCTGCAATCTGACGAAATCGTTCTGCTCTTTTTCACCCCTCCCTCCCTCCATGCCAGTCCTCTCTTCTCTTACCCCTCTCCCTCCATGCCAGTCCTCTCTTCTCTTACCCCTCTCCCTCCATGCCAGTCCTCTCTTCTCTTACCCCTCTCCCTCCATGCCAGTCCTCTCTTCTCTTACCCCTCTCCCTCCATGCCAGTCCTCTCTTCTCTTACCCCTCTCCCTCCATGCCAGTCCTCTCTTCTCTTACCCCTCTCCCTCCATGCCAGTCCTCTCTTCTCTTACCCCTCTCCCTCCATCCGTGCCTCTTCATCCCTGTCTTCTCACTCCACCCCTTTTATTTTTCCTCTCCCACCTCTCTCTACCCCCCTCTCTCTACCCACCTCTCTCTACCCACCTCTCTCTACCCCCCTCTCTCTACCCCCCTCTCTCTACCCACCTCTCTCTACCCACCCCTCTCTACCCCCTCTCTCTACCCCCTCTCTCTACCCCACCTCTCTCTACCCCCCTCTCTCTACCCACCTCTCTCTACCCCCCCCTCTCTACCCCCCTCTCTCTACCCCACCTCTCTCTACCCCACCTCTCTACCCCACCTCTCTACCCCCCCCCCTCTACCCCCCCCCCCCCTCTCTACCCCCCTCTCTCTACCCACCTCTCTCTACCCACCTCTCTCTACCCACCCCTCTCTACCCACCTCTCTCTACCCACCTCTCTCTACCCCCCTCTCTCTACCCACCTCTCTACCCACCTCTCTCTACCCACCTCTCTCTACCCCCTCTCTCTACCCCCCTCTCTCTACCCCCCTCTCTCTACCCACCTCTCTCTACCCCACCTCTCTCTACCCACCTCTCTACCCCCCTCTCTCTACCCCCCTCTCTCTACCCACCTCTCTCTACCCACCTCTCTCTACCCCCCTCTCTCTACCCACCCCTCTCTACCCCCCTCTCTCTACCCACCTCTCTCTACCCACCCCTCTCTACCCACCTCTCTACCCACCTCTCTCTACCCACCTCTCTCTACCCACCTCTCTCTACCCCACCTCTCTCTACCCCCCCTCTCTACCCACCTCTCTCTACCCCCTCTCTCTACCCACCTCTCTCTACCCCACCTCTCTACCCACCCCTCTCTACCCCCACCTCTCTACCCCCCCTCTCTACCCACCTCTCTCTACCCACCTCTCTCTACCCACCTCTCTCTACCCCCCCTCTCTACCCACCTCTCTCTACCCACCTCTCTCTACCCACCTCTCTCTACCCCCCTCTCTCTACCCACCTCTCTCTACCCCGCTCTCTCTACCCCACCTCTCTACCCCACCTCTCTACCCCACCTCTCTCTACCCCACCTCTCTCTACCCACCTCTCTCTACCCACCTCTCTCTACCCCCCTCTCTCTACCCATCTCTCTCTACCCACCTCTCTCTACCCCCCTCTCTCTACCCACCTCTCTCTACCCCCCTCTCTCTACCCCCCTCTCTCTACCCACCTCTCTCTACCCACCTCTCTCTACCCCCCTCTCTCTACCCACCCCCTCTACCCCCCTCTCTCTACCCACCTCTCTCTACCCACCTATCTCTACCCCCCTCTCTCTACCCAACTCTCTCTACCCCCCTCTCTCTACCCACCTCTCTCTACCCCCTCTCTCTACCCCGCTCTCTCTACCCCACCTCTCTACCCCACCTCTCTCTACCCACCTCTCTCTACCCACCTCTCTCTACCCCCCTCTCTCTACCCACCTCTCTCTACCCCCCTCTCTCTACCCACCTCTCTCTACCCCCCTCTCTCTACCCACCCCTCTCTACCCCCCTCTCTCTACCCACCTCTCTCTACCCACCCCTCTCTACCCACCTCTCTCTACCCCCCTCTCTCTACCCAACTCTCTCTACCTCCCTCTCTCTACCTCTCCTCTCTCTACCCCTCCTCTCTCTACCCCTCCTCTCTCTACCCCTCCTCTCTCTACCCCCCTCTCTCTGTCTACTATGATGGTGTGGACCTGTGGTTGTGGATGTTGTTATTGACAGTATGAGAAGGCCACATGTTTTTTGTGCAGTCAAAAGGCTCCTTCAGTAGATATAAAGCATTTATGAACACAGTCTCTCTCCTAATCTCTATTCCTCTCACTGGCTACGCCCCCCTCCCCTCTCTCTGCGTTGTGTGTGTGCGTGTGTGTGTGTGTGTGTGTGTGTGTGTGTGTGTGTGTGTGTGTGTGTGTGTGTGTGTGTGTGTGTGTGTGTGTGTGTGTGTGTGTGTGTGTGTGTGTGTGTGTGTGTGTGTGTATTTTCTTTCTCCTCTGTGTGGTTTGTGCATGCCTGCATGTGTGTGCATCTCTAGTGTAGTGTGTGTGGTGTGTTTTATGCCTTGTTGGCCTTCATATAAATGTTGAGAGAGAGGGAGGCTATTCACAGTACACTCAGTGAACTCACATATTGAGTGTCTCGGCCTTGTTTCTGTGTCGGATACATTTGTACTCGGTCTTGAATCTGTCTCGGACAGTGAGGACTCGGAATTTTTCCCCGAGTCAGAACGTAAAACTGCTTCACCAGGCCAAATATATACACTCCTTTCTTGAAACATTAAATCAGTCTCTTAACAGCCTTTATATCTATTATAGACAGGTTAGTACAGTGGTGAACCTACAGGTCTTCAGTGTGTGACAGGTTAGTACAGTGGTGAACCTATAGGCCTTCAGTGTGACAGGTTAGTACAGTGGTGAACCTATAGGTCTTCAGTGTGTGACAGGTTAGTACAGTGGTGAACCTATAGGTCTTCAGTATGTGACAGGTTAGTACAGTGGTGAACCTATAGGTCTTCAGTGTGTGACAGGTTAGTACAGTGGTGAACCTATAGGTCTTCAGTGTGTGACAGGTTAGTACAGTGGTGAACCTATAGGCCTTCAGTGTGTGACAGGTTAGTACAGTGGTGAACCTATAGGCCTTCAGTGTGTGACAGGTTAGTACAGTGGTGAACCTATAGGCCTTCAGTGTGTGACAGGTTAGTACAGTGGTGAACCTATAGGCCTTCAGTGTGTGACAGGTTAGTACAGTGGTGAACCTATAGGCCTTCAGTGTGTGACAGGTTAGTACAGTGGTGAACCTATAGGCCTTCAGTGTGTGACAGGTTAGTACAGTGGTGAACCTATAGGCCTTCAGTATGTGACAGGTTAGTACAGTGGTGAACCTATAGGCCTTCAGTGTGTGACAGGTTAGTACAGTGGTGAACCTATAGGTCTTCAGTGTGTAACATGTTAGTACAGTGGTGAACCTATAGGCCTTCAGTGTGTAACATGTTAGTACAGTGGTGAACCTATAGGTCTTCAGTGTGTAACATGTTAGTACAGTGGTGAACCTATAGGCCTTCAGTGTGTGACAGGTTAGTACAGTGGTGAACCTATAGGCCTTCAGTGTGTGACAGGTTAGTACAGTGGTGAACCTATAGGCCTTCAGTGTGTAACATGTTAGTACAGTGGTGAACCTATAGGTCTTCAGTGTGTGACAGGTTAGTACAGTGGTGAACCTATAGGCCTTCAGTGTGTGACAGGTTAGTACAGTGGTGAACCTATAGGCCTTCAGTGTGTAACAGGTTAGTACAGTGGTGAACCTATAGGCCTTCAGTATGTGACAGGTTAGTACAGTGGTGAACCTATAGGCCTTCAGTGTGTGACAGGTTAGTACAGTGGTGAACCTATAGGCCTTCAGTGTGTGACAGGTTAGTACAGTGGTGAACCTACAGGTCTTCACTGTGTGACAGGTTAGTACAGTGGTGAACCTATAGGCCTTCAGTGTGTGACAGGTTAGTACAGTGGTGAACCTATAGGCCTTCAGTGTGTGACAGGTTAGTACAGTGGTGAACCTATAGGCCTTCAGTGTGTGACAGGTTACAGTGGTGAACCTATAGGTCTTCAGTGTGTGACAGGTTAGTACAGTGGTGAACCTATAGGCCTTCAGTGTGTGACAGGTTAGTACAGTGGTGAACCTATAGGCCTTCAGTGTGTGACAGGTTACAGTGGTGAACCTATAGGTCTTCAGTGTGTGACAGGTTAGTACAGTGGTGAACCTATAGGTCTTCACTGTGTGACAGGTTAGTACAGTGGTGAACCTATAGGTCTTCAGTGTGTGACAGGTTAGTACAGTGGTGAACCTATAGGCCTTCAGTGTGTGACAGGTTAGTACAGTGGTGAACCTATAGGTCTTCAGTGTGTGACAGGTTAGTACAGTGGTGAACCTACAGGTCTTCAGTGTGTGACAGGTTAGTACAGTGGTGAACCTATAGGTCTTCAGTGTGTGACAGGTTAGTACAGTGGTGAACCTATAGGCCTTCAGTGTGTGACAGGTTAGTACAGTGGTGAACCTATAGGCCTTCAGTGTGTGACAGGTTAGTACAGTGGTGAACCTATAGGCCTTCAGTGTGTGACAGGTTAGTACAGTGGTGAACCTATAGGCCTTCAGTGTGTGACAGGTTAGTACAGTGGTGAACCTATAGGTCTTCAGTATGTGACAGGTTAGTACAGTGGTGAACCTATAGGCCTTCAGTGTGTGACAGGTTAGTACAGTGGTGAACCTATAGGTCTTCAGTATGTGACAGGTTAGTACAGTGGTGAACCTATAGACCTTCAGTGTGTGACAGGTTAGTACAGTGGTGAACCTATAGGCCTTCAGTGTGTGACAGGTTAGTACAGTGGTGAACCTATAGACCTTCAGTGTGTGACAGGTTAGTACAGTGGTGAACCTATAGGCCTTCAGTGTGTGACAGGTTAGTACAGTGGTGAACCTATAGGCCTTCAGTGTGTGACAGGTTAGTACAGTGGTCAACCTATAGGCCTTTAGTTTGTGACAGGTTAGTACAGTGGTGAACCTATAGGTCTTCAGTGTGTGACAGGTTAGTACAGTGGTGAACCTATAGGTCTTCAGTGTGTGACAGGTTAGTACAGTGGTGAACCTATAGGTCTTCAGTGTGTGACAGGTTAGTACAGTGGTGAACCTATAGGCCTTCAGTGTGTGACAGGTTAGTACAGTGGTGAACCTATAGACCTTCAGTGTGTGACAGGTTAGTACAGTGGTGAACCTATAGGCCTTCAGTGTGTGACAGGTTAGTACAGTGGTGAACCTATAGGTCTTCAGTGTGTGACAGGTTAGTACAGTGGTGAACCTATAGGTCTTCAGTGTGTGACAGGTTAGTACAGTGGTGAACCTATAGGTCTTCAGTGTGTGACAGGTTAGTACAGTGGTGAACCTATAGGCCTTCAGTGTGTGACAGGTTAGTACAGTGGTGAACCTATAGGTCTTCAGTGTGTGACAGGTTAGTACAGTGGTGAACCTATAGGCCTTCAGTGTGTAACAGGTTAGTACAGTGGTGAACCTATAGGCCTTCAATGTGTGACAGGTTAGTACAGTGGTGAACCTATAGGCCTTCAGTGTGTGACAGGTTAGTACAGTGGTGAACCTATAGGTCTTCAGTGTGTGACAGGTTAGTACAGTGGTGAACCTATAGGTCTTCAGTGTGTGACAGGTTAGTACAGTGGTGAACCTATAGGCCTTCAGTGTGTGACAGGTTAGTACAGTGGTGAACCTATAGGCCTTCAGTATGTGACAGGTTAGTACAGTGGTGAACCTATAGGTCTTCAGTGTGTGACAGGTTAGTATAGTGGTGAACCTATAGGCCTTCAGTGTGTAACAGGTTAGTACAGTGGTGAACCTATAGGCCTTCAGTATGTGACAGGTTAGTACAGTGGTGAACCTATAGGCCTTCAGTGTGTGACAGGTTAGTACAGTGGTGAACCTATAGGCCTTCAGTGTTCGACAGGTTAGTACAGTGGTGAACCTATAGGCCTTCAGTGTGACAGGTTAGTACAGTGGTGAACCTATAGGCCTTCAGTATGTGACAGGTTAGTACAGTGGTGAACCTATAGGCCTTCAGTATGTGACAGGTTAGTACAGTGGTGAACCTATAGGCCTTCAGTGTGTGACAGGTTAGTACAGTGGTGAACCTATAGGTCTTCAGTGTGACAGGTTAGTACAGTGGTGAACCTATAGGCCTTCAGTGTGTGACAGGTTAGTACAGTGGTGAACCTATAGGCCTTCAGTGTGTGACAGGTTAGTACAGTGGTGAACCTATAGGCCTTCAGTGTGTAACAGGTTAGTACAGTGGTGAACCTATAGGTCTTCAGTGTGACAGGTTAGTACAGTGGTGAACCTATAGGCCTTCAGTGTGTGACAGGTTAGTACAGTGGTGAACCTATAGGCCTTCAGTGTGACAGGTTAGTACAGTGGTGAACCTATAGGCCTTCAGTGTGTAACAGGTTAGTACAGTGGTGAACCTATAGGCCTTCAGTGTGTGACAGGTTAGTACAGTGGTGAACCTACAGGCCTTCAGTGTGTGACAGGTTAGTACAGTGGTGAACCTATAGGCCTTCAGTGTGTGACAGGTTAGTACAGTGGTGAACCTACAGGTCTTCACTGTGTGACAGGTTAGTACAGTGGTGAACCTATAGGTCTTCACTGTGTGACAGGTTAGTACAGTGGTGAACCTATAGGTCTTCACTGTGTGACAGGTTAGTACAGTGGTGAACCTATAGGTCTTCAGTATGTGACAGGTTAGTACAGTGGTGAACCTATAGACCTTCAGTGTGTGACAGGTTAGTACAGTGGTCAACCTATAGGCCTTTAGTTTGTGACAGGTTAGTACAGTGGTGAACCTATAGGTCTTCAGTGTGTGACAGGTTAGTACAGTGGTGAACCTATAGGTCTTCAGTGTGTGACAGGTTAGTACAGTGGTGAACCTATAGGTCTTCAGTGTGTGACAGGTTAGTACAGTGGTGAACCTATAGGCCTTCAGTGTGTGACAGGTTAGTACAGTGGTGAACCTATAGACCTTCAGTGTGTGACAGGTTAGTACAGTGGTGAACCTATAGGCCTTCAGTGTGTGACAGGTTAGTACAGTGGTGAACCTATAGGTCTTCAGTGTGTGACAGGTTAGTACAGTGGTGAACCTATAGGTCTTCAGTGTGTGACAGGTTAGTACAGTGGTGAACCTATAGGTCTTCAGTGTGTGACAGGTTAGTACAGTGGTGAACCTATAGGCCTTCAGTGTGTGACAGGTTAGTACAGTGGTGAACCTATAGGTCTTCAGTGTGTGACAGGTTAGTACAGTGGTGAACCTATAGGCCTTCAGTGTGTAACAGGTTAGTACAGTGGTGAACCTATAGGCCTTCAATGTGTGACAGGTTAGTACAGTGGTGAACCTATAGGCCTTCAGTGTGTGACAGGTTAGTACAGTGGTGAACCTATAGGTCTTCAGTGTGTGACAGGTTAGTACAGTGGTGAACCTATAGGTCTTCAGTGTGTGACAGGTTAGTACAGTGGTGAACCTATAGGCCTTCAGTGTGTGACAGGTTAGTACAGTGGTGAACCTATAGGCCTTCAGTATGTGACAGGTTAGTACAGTGGTGAACCTATAGGTCTTCAGTGTGTGACAGGTTAGTATAGTGGTGAACCTATAGGCCTTCAGTGTGTAACAGGTTAGTACAGTGGTGAACCTATAGGCCTTCAGTATGTGACAGGTTAGTACAGTGGTGAACCTATAGGCCTTCAGTGTGTGACAGGTTAGTACAGTGGTGAACCTATAGACCTTCAGTGTGTGACAGGTTAGTACAGTGGTGAACCTATAGGCCTTCAGTGTGTGACAGGTTAGTACAGTGGTGAACCTATAGGCCTTCAGTGTGACAGGTTAGTACAGTGGTGAACCTATAGGTCTTCAGTATGTGACAGGTTAGTACAGTGGTGAACCTATAGACCTTCAGTGTGTGACAGGTTAGTACAGTGGTGAACCTATAGACCTTCAGTATGTGACAGGTTAGTACAGTGGTGAACCTATAGGCCTTCAGTGTGTAACAGGTTAGTACAGTGGTGAACCTATAGGCCTTCAGTGTGTAACAGGTTAGTACAGTGGTGAACCTATAGGCCTTCAGTGTGTGACAGGTTAGTACAGTGGTGAACCTATAGACCTTCAGTGTGTGACAGGTTAGTACAGTGGTGAACCTATAGGCCTTCAGTGTGTGACAGGTTAGTACAGTGGTGAACCTATAGGCCTTCAGTGTGTGACAGGTTAGTACAGTGGTGAACCTATAGGCCTTCAGTGTGTGACAGGTTAGTACAGTGGTGAACCTATAGGCCTTTAGTTTGTGACAGGTTAGTACAGTGGTGAACCTATAGGTCTTCAGTGTGTGACAGGTTAGTACAGTGGTGAACCTATAGGTCTTCAGTGTGTGACAGGTTAGTACAGTGGTGAACCTATAGGTCTTCAGTGTGTGACAGGTTAGTACAGTGGTGAACCTATAGGCCTTCAGTGTGTGACAGGTTAGTACAGTGGTGAACCTATAGGTCTTCAGTGTGTGACAGGTTAGTACAGTGGTGAACCTATAGGCCTTCAGTGTGTAACAGGTTAGTACAGTGGTGAACCTATAGGCCTTCAATGTGTGACAGGTTAGTACAGTGGTGAACCTATAGGCCTTCAGTGTGTGACAGGTTAGTACAGTGGTGAACCTATAGGTCTTCAGTGTGTGACAGGTTAGTACAGTGGTGAACCTATAGGTCTTCAGTGTGTGACAGGTTAGTACAGTGGTAAACCTATAGGCCTTCAGTGTGTGACAGGTTAGTACAGTGGTGAACCTATAGGCCTTCAGTATGTGACAGGTTAGTACAGTGGTGAACCTATAGGTCTTCAGTGTGTGACAGGTTAGTACAGTGGTGAACCTATAGGCCTTCAGTGTGTAACAGGTTAGTACAGTGGTGAACCTATAGGCCTTCAGTGTGTGACAGGTTAGTACAGTGGTGAACCTATAGGCCTTCAGTGTGACAGGTTAGTACAGTGGTGAACCTATAGGCCTTCAATGTGTGACAGGTTAGTACAGTGGTGAACCTATAGGCCTTCAGTGTGTGACAGGTTAGTACAGTGGTGAACCTATAGGCCTTCAGTATGTGACAGGTTAGTACAGTGGTGAACCTATAGGACCTTCAGTGTGTGACAGGTTAGTACAGTGGTGAACCTATAGGCCTTCGGTGTGTGACAGGTTAGTACAGTGGTGAACCTACAGGTCTTCAGTATGTGACAGGTTAGTACAGTGGTGAACCTATAGGCCTTCAGTGTGTGACAGGTTAGTACAGTGGTGAACCTATAGGCCTTCAGTGTGTGACAGGTTAGTACAGTGGTGAACCTATAGGTCTTCAGTGTGTGACAGGTTAGTACAGTGGTGAACCTATAGGTCTTCAGTGTGTGACAGGTTAGTACAGTGGTGAACCTATAGGCCTTCAGTGTGTGACAGGTTAGTACAGTGGTGAACCTATAGGCCTTCAGTATGTGACAGGTTAGTACAGTGGTGAACCTATAGGTCTTCAGTGTGTGACAGGTTAGTACAGTGGTGAACCTATAGGCCTTCAGTGTGTAACAGGTTAGTACAGTGGTGAACCTATAGGCCTTCAGTGTGTGACAGGTTAGTACAGTGGTGAACCTATAGGCCTTCAGTGTGACAGGTTAGTACAGTGGTGAACCTATATGCCTTCAATGTGTGACAGGTTAGTACAGTGGTGAACCTATAGGCCTTCAGTGTGTGACAGGTTAGTACAGTGGTGAACCTATAGGCCTTCAGTATGTGACAGGTTAGTACAGTGGTGAACCTATAGGACCTTCAGTGTGTGACAGGTTAGTACAGTGGTGAACCTATAGGCCTTCGGTGTGTGACAGGTTAGTACAGTGGTGAACCTACAGGTCTTCAGTATGTGACAGGTTAGTACAGTGGTGAACCTATAGGCCTTCAGTGTGTGACAGGTTAGTACAGTGGTGAACCTATAGGCCTTCAGTGTGTGACAGGTTAGTACAGTGGTGAACCTATAGGCCTTCAGTGTGTGCCAGGTTAGTACAGTGGTGAACCTATAGGCCTTCAGTGTGACAGGTTAGTACAGTGGTGAACCTATAGGCCTTCAGTGTGACAGGTTAGTACAGTGGTGAACCTATAGGTCTTCAGAGTGACAGGTTACAGTGGTGAACCTATAGGCCTTCAGTGTGACAGGTTACAGTGGTGAACCTATAGGTCTTCAGTGTGTGACAGGTTAGTACAGTGGTGAACCTATAGGTCTTCAGAGTGACAGGTTACAGTTGTGAACCTATAGGCCTTCAGTGTGACAGGTTACAGTGGTGAACCTATAGGTCTTCAGTGTGTGACAGGTTAGTACAGTGGTGAACCTATAGGCCTTCAGTGTGTGACAGGTTAGTACAGTGGTGAACCTACAGGCCTTCAGTGTGTGACAGGTTAGTACAGTGGTGAACCTATAGGCCTTCAGTGTGTGACAGGTTAGTACAGTGGTGAACCTATAGGTCTTCAGAGTGACAGGTTACAGTGGTGAACCTATAGACCTTCAGTGTGTGACAGGTTAGTACAGTGGTGAACCTATAGGCCTTCAGTGTGTGACAGGTTAGTACAGTGGTGAACCTATAGACCTTCAGTGTGTGACAGGTTAGTACAGTGGTGAACCTATAGGCCTTCAGTGTGTGACAGGTTAGTACAGTGGTGAACCTATAGGCCTTCAGTGTGTGACAGGTTAGTACAGTGGTGAACCTACAGGCCTTCAGTGTGTGACAGGTTAGTACAGTGGTGAACCTATAGGCCTTCAGTGTGTGACAGGTTAGTACAGTGGTGAACCTATAGGTCTTCAGAGTGACAGGTTACAGTGGTGAACCTATAGATCTTCAGTGTGTGACAGGTTAGTACAGTGGTGAACCTATAGGTCTTCATAGTGACAGGTTACAGTGGTGAACCTATAGACCTTCAGTGTGTGACAGGTTAGTACAGTGGTGAACCTATAGGCCTTCAGTGTGTGACAGGTTAGTACAGTGGTGAACCTATAGACCTTCAGTGTGTGACAGGTTAGTACAGTGGTGAACCTATAGACCTTCAGTGTGTGACAGGTTAGTACAGTGGTGAACCTATAGGCCTTCAGTATGTGACAGGTTAGTACAGTGGTGAACCTATAGACCTTCAGTATGTGACAGGTTAGTACAGTGGTGAACCTATAGACCTTCAGTGTGTGACAGGTTAGTACAGTGGTGAACCTATAGACCTTCAGTGTGTGACAGGTTAGTACAGTGGTGAACCTATAGACCTTCAGTATGTGACAGGTTAGTACAGTGGTGAACCTATAGGCCTTCAGTGTGTAACAGGTTAGTACAGTGGTGAACCTATAGGCCTTCAGTGTGTAACAGGTTAGTACAGTGGTGAACCTATAGGCCTTCAGTGTGTGACAGGTTAGTACAGTGGTGAACCTATAGACCTTCAGTGTGTGACAGGTTAGTACAGTGGTGAACCTATAGGCCTTCAGTGTGTGACAGGTTAGTACAGTGGTGAACCTATAGGCCTTCAGTGTGTGACAGGTTAGTACAGTGGTGAACCTATAGGCCTTCAGTGTGTGACAGGTTAGTACAGTGGTGAACCTATAGGCCTTTAGTTTGTGACAGGTTAGTACAGTGGTGAACCTATAGGTCTTCAGTGTGTGACAGGTTAGTACAGTGGTGAACCTATAGGTCTTCAGTGTGTGACAGGTTAGTACAGTGGTGAACCTATAGGTCTTCAGTGTGTGACAGGTTAGTACAGTGGTGAACCTATAGGCCTTCAGTGTGTGACAGGTTAGTACAGTGGTGAACCTATAGGTCTTCAGTGTGTGACAGGTTAGTACAGTGGTGAACCTATAGGCCTTCAGTGTGTAACAGGTTAGTACAGTGGTGAACCTATAGGCCTTCAATGTGTGACAGGTTAGTACAGTGGTGAACCTATAGGCCTTCAGTGTGTGACAGGTTAGTACAGTGGTGAACCTATAGGTCTTCAGTGTGTGACAGGTTAGTACAGTGGTGAACCTATAGGTCTTCAGTGTGTGACAGGTTAGTACAGTGGTGAACCTATAGGCCTTCAGTGTGTGACAGGTTAGTACAGTGGTGAACCTATAGGCCTTCAGTATGTGACAGGTTAGTACAGTGGTGAACCTATAGGTCTTCAGTGTGTGACAGGTTAGTACAGTGGTGAACCTATAGGCCTTCAGTGTGTAACAGGTTAGTACAGTGGTGAACCTATAGGCCTTCAGTGTGTGACAGGTTAGTACAGTGGTGAACCTATAGGCCTTCAGTGTGACAGGTTAGTACAGTGGTGAACCTATAGGCCTTCAATGTGTGACAGGTTAGTACAGTGGTGAACCTATAGGCCTTCAGTGTGTGACAGGTTAGTACAGTGGTGAACCTATAGGCCTTCAGTATGTGACAGGTTAGTACAGTGGTGAACCTATAGGACCTTCAGTGTGTGACAGGTTAGTACAGTGGTGAACCTATAGGCCTTCGGTGTGTGACAGGTTAGTACAGTGGTGAACCTACAGGTCTTCAGTATGTGACAGGTTAGTACAGTGGTGAACCTATAGGCCTTCAGTGTGTGACAGGTTAGTACAGTGGTGAACCTATAGGCCTTCAGTGTGTGACAGGTTAGTACAGTGGTGAACCTATAGGTCTTCAGTGTGTGACAGGTTAGTACAGTGGTGAACCTATAGGTCTTCAGTGTGTGACAGGTTAGTACAGTGGTGAACCTATAGGCCTTCAGTGTGTGACAAGTTAGTACAGTGGTGAACCTATAGGCCTTCAGTATGTGACAGGTTAGTACAGTGGTGAACCTATAGGTCTTCAGTGTGTGACAGGTTAGTACAGTGGTGAACCTATAGGCCTTCAGTGTGTAACAGGTTAGTACAGTGGTGAACCTATAGGCCTTCAGTGTGTGACAGGTTAGTACAGTGGTGAACCTATAGGCCTTCAGTGTGACAGGTTAGTACAGTGGTGAACCTATATGCCTTCAATGTGTGACAGGTTAGTACAGTGGTGAACCTATAGGCCTTCAGTGTGTGACAGGTTAGTACAGTGGTGAACCTATAGGCCTTCAGTATGTGACAGGTTAGTACAGTGGTGAACCTATAGGACCTTCAGTGTGTGACAGGTTAGTACAGTGGTGAACCTATAGGCCTTCGGTGTGTGACAGGTTAGTACAGTGGTGAACCTACAGGTCTTCAGTATGTGACAGGTTAGTACAGTGGTGAACCTATAGGCCTTCAGTGTGTGACAGGTTAGTACAGTGGTGAACCTATAGGCCTTCAGTGTGTGACAGGTTAGTACAGTGGTGAACCTATAGGCCTTCAGTGTGTGCCAGGTTAGTACAGTGGTGAACCTATAGGCCTTCAGTGTGACAGGTTAGTACAGTGGTGAACCTATAGGCCTTCAGTGTGACAGGTTAGTACAGTGGTGAACCTATAGGTCTTCAGAGTGACAGGTTACAGTGGTGAACCTATAGGCCTTCAGTGTGACAGGTTACAGTGGTGAACCTATAGGTCTTCAGTGTGTGACAGGTTAGTACAGTGGTGAACCTATAGGTCTTCAGAGTGACAGGTTACAGTTGTGAACCTATAGGCCTTCAGTGTGACAGGTTACAGTGGTGAACCTATAGGTCTTCAGTGTGTGACAGGTTAGTACAGTGGTGAACCTATAGGTCTTCAGAGTGACAGGTTACAGTGGTGAACCTATAGGTCTTCAGTGTGTGACAGGTTAGTACAGTGGTGAACCTATAGGCCTTCAGTGTGTGACAGGTTAGTACAGTGGTGAACCTACAGGCCTTCAGTGTGTGACAGGTTAGTACAGTGGTGAACCTATAGGCCTTCAGTGTGTGACAGGTTAGTACAGTGGTGAACCTATAGGTCTTCAGAGTGACAGGTTACAGTGGTGAACCTATAGACCTTCAGTGTGTGACAGGTTAGTACAGTGGTGAACCTATAGGCCTTCAGTGTGTGACAGGTTAGTACAGTGGTGAACCTATAGACCTTCAGTGTGTGACAGGTTAGTACAGTGGTGAACCTATAGGCCTTCAGTGTGTGACAGGTTAGTACAGTGGTGAACCTATAGGCCTTCAGTGTGTGACAGGTTAGTACAGTGGTGAACCTATAGGCCTTCAGTGTGTGACAGGTTAGTACAGTGGTGAACCTATAGGTCTTCAGAGTGACAGGTTACAGTGGTGAACCTATAGATCTTCAGTGTGTGACAGGTTAGTACAGTGGTGAACCTATAGGTCTTCAGAGTGACAGGTTACAGTGGTGAACCTATAGACCTTCAGTGTGTGACAGGTTAGTACAGTGGTGAACCTATAGGCCTTCAGTGTGTGACAGGTTAGTACAGTGGTGAACCTATAGACCTTCAGTGTGTGACAGGTTAGTACAGTGGTGAACCTATAGACCTTCAGTGTGTGACAGGTTAGTACAGTGGTGAACCTATAGGCCTTCAGTATGTGACAGGTTAGTACAGTGGTGAACCTATAGACCTTCAGTATGTGACAGGTTAGTACAGTGGTGAACCTATAGACCTTCAGTGTGTGACAGGTTAGTACAGTGGTGAACCTATAGACCTTCAGTGTGTGACAGGTTAGTACAGTGGTGAACCTATAGGCCTTCAGTGTGTGACAGGTTAGTACAGTGGTGAACCTATAGGCCTTCAGTGTGTGACAGGTTAGTACAGTGGTGAACCTATAGGCCTTCAGTGTGTGACAGGTTAGTACAGTGGTGAACCTATAGGCCTTCAGTGTGTGACAGGTTAGTACAGTGGTGAACCTATAGGCCTTCAGTGTGACAGGTTAGTACAGTGGTGAACCTATAGGCCTTCAGTGTGTGACAGGTTAGTACAGTGGTGAACCTATAGGCCTTCAGTGTGTGACAGGTTAGTACAGTGGTGAACCTATAGGCCTTCAGTGTGACAGGTTAGTACAGTGGTGAACCTATAGACCTTCAGTGTGTGACAGGTTAGTACAGTGGTGAACCTATAGGCCTTCAGTGTGTGACAGGTTAGTACAGTGGTGAACCTATAGGTCTTCAGTGTGTAACAGGTTAGTACAGTGGTGAACCTATAGGTCTTCAGTGTGTGACAGGTTAGTACAGTGGTGAACCTATAGGTCTTCAGTGTGTGACAGGTTAGTACAGTGGTGAACCTATAGGTCTTCAGTGTGTGACAGGTTAGTGATTCTGAAAGGAGATCAACCGTAATACCAGCGCGCTCATGTAGGAGAGTGCACTTTTAGTAAAACACAAAGGGCCAGTGGTGTAGGGGAGGCTATACACGGGTATAAGCCGTACACTCACTTTTTTTTCAGTGGACATTGCGTATACTCACTTCTTAATCCCTACTGATGCGTATCAAAGTAGTGTAGTGGAGGTACACGACTTATCAATTCTACAGTACAATAGAGCAATCATGCATAAAGTATCCTCGTGTGCCGGGCACATAGCCTAGTTTCAGCGGAATATCATGTGCAGGCAGGACGTGTGCAGCTCTCAACGTGTTTTGGCATGGAGCAGCTCACAGAAGAATGACATCGGTAGCGGGTGGGGTAGGAAAGACATTTCAATTTATGATATCTACCAGTATATGGTAACTAAGGCAACAATGGGTATGCAAACCAGGTATTTAAAAAGTTAAGTCCGAAGTGTTGGTTAGTAGGCTATTTGTGATGCACAATTGTCAACGTGCTTTTTGCATCAGGGGCGTAGACATGGATGGGTCTGGTTGGACAGAGCTACACCCACTGGGGAGCCAGGCCCTGACAGGCCCACCCAATCAGATTGATGTGGTTTAAACATTGTTGTCAATTTAAACCATCACATTTTTGTATTTTTTTGTATTTACATATTTTTTTTATTTTGAGAGTGAAAAATCTGAGAGTGAAAAATCTGTAAAATCTCTAGGAAAATTCAGGAATACAGGGGTCCTTTCGTTTGCTGGGCAGGCCGTTTGAGAACTTTTTGGCAAAATGTTAGTATACCCACTTCTCCAGAAACCACTACACCACTGCATAGGGCTGATGGAAAGACAGCAGTCACACAGCATGATGTTAAAGCACCACTACACCGCTGCATAGGGCTGATGGAAAGACAGCAGTCACACAACATGATGTTAAAGCACCACTACACCACTGCATAGGGCTGATGGAAAGACAGCAGTCACACAGCATGATGTTAAAGCACCACTACACCGCTGCATAGGGCTGATGGAAAGACAGCAGTCACACAACATGATGTTAAAGCACCACTACACCACTGCATAGGGCTGATGGAAAGACAGCAGTCACACAACATGATGTTAAAGCACCACTACACCACTGCATAGGGCTGATGGAAAGACAGCAGTCACACAGCATGATGTTAAAGCACCACTACACCACTGCATAGGGCTGATGGAAAGACAGCAGTCACACAACATGATGTTAAAGCACCACTACACCACTGCATAGGGCTGATGGAAAGACAGCAGTCACACAGCATGATGTTAAAGCACCACTACACCACTGCATAGGGCTGATGGAAAGACAGCAGTCACACAACATGATGTTAAACCACCACTACACCACTGCATAGGGCTGATGGAAAGACAGCAGTCACACAGCATGATGTTAAAGCACCACTACACCACTGCATAGGGCTGATGGAAAGACAGCAGTCACACAACATGATGTTAAAGCACCACTACACCACTGCATAGGGCTGATGGAAAGACAGCAGTCACACAGCATGATGTTAAAGCACCACTACACCACTGCATAGGGCTGATGGAAAGACAGCAGTCACACAACATGATGTTAAAGCACCACTACACCACTGCATAGGGCTGATGGAAAGACAGCAGTCACACAGCATGATGTTAAAGCACCACTACACCACTGCATAGGGCTGATGGAAAGACAGCAGTCACACAACATGATGTTAAAGCACCACTACACCACTGCATAGGGCTGATGGAAAGACAGCAGTCACACAGCATGATGTTAAAGCACCACTACACCACTGCATAGGGCTGATGGAAAGACAGCAGTCACACAACATGATGTTAAACCACCACTACACCACTGCATAGGGCTGATGGAAAGACAGCAGTCACACAGCATGATGTTAAAGCACCACTACACCACTGCATGGAGTCGATGGAAAGACAGCAGTCACACAGCATGATATTAAAGCACCACTACACCACTGCATAGGGCTGATGGAAAGACAGCAGTCACACAGCATGATGTTAAAGCACCACTACACCACTCCATAGGGCTGATGGAAAGACAGCAGTCACACAGCATGATGTTAAAGCACCACTACACCACTGCATAGGGCTGATGGAAAGACAGCAGTCACACAGCATGATGTTAAAGCACCACTACACCACTGCATAGGGCTGATGGAAAGACAGCAGTCACACACAGCATGGTGTTAAATCACCACTACACCACTGCATAGGGCTGATGGAAAGACAGCAGTCACACAGCATGATGTTAAAGCACCACTACACCACTGCATAGGGCTGATGGAAAGACAGCAGTCACACAGCATGATGTTAAAGCACCACTACACCACTGCATAGGGCTGATGGAAAGACAGCAGTCACACAGCATGATGTTAAAGCACCACTACACCACTGCATAGGGTCGATGGAAAGACAGCAGTCACACAGCATGATGTTAAAGGAGAAGCAGTCCATAAACCAGTAGGTCCCATTCATAAGAAGACAAAAACAAAACATTAAGCATTTTAGCTTATCTTGCTCTGGCTAGCATTAGTTGTTGATCTGGTTGTTGTTGACGTGCATAACTGAGGGAGAGAGCCTACCTGTTCATGGGTGTTTGATCAATAGGACTGTAAAGTTCCCAAATGTAACAGAACTCCCGTGGTATTTACATATTTGCAGAAATCCATTCAGGTGTATTTTGTGGCATTTGGTGAATGCGTTCTAATGGTCTAAAGTCGCGCTGTTGCTACTGCCTGTAAACACACAGTCCAGTTCAAAGTGAATGATGGAAGGTCTGTGTGACAAATGGCTTGTTTAAAGGCCTACTGTAGCTCTGATTGGCTATAGCGCACCGGCCTGTGTTGACTCCGGTCCTGGACAAGACAGATGTTTTTTATTCGGTTTTATTTACTGCAGTGTCTATAAATTGTCCAAATGCACCCGCGCTTTCCCACTCTATATTACTATAGAATTATCACAAATGCCTTACTGTACATAATAACCAAACATTCTAAGAATCTATGAAAATGTGAAAATGACCATATCTAAGTGGTCACTTGTCAGATTTTTTTTTTTAAATGTGTCATATTCTTCCTGGGGGTGTAAATGTAATGTTGCTAAAATGCAGTCAGTTCCACTTTAAATGCAACAATGTTTCACACACACAGGTTCTTTTCAAAGAGATAGCTAACAACAGCAAAATCGCGCTGCAATAAAAAAACACCGTTCCCCTCAGCAGATGATGCTCATTATCCTTGAAACGAGAGAAGCTAACACATTAGCAACAACATCCTCTTTGTTAACACCTGCTGGCCTTCAAATAGGCAGACGTTTTTGTAAAAACGGTCCCACCCATTAAGTCAAAATGTGATTGGTTGATTCCACTGTTACTCCACACAAATGTTGCCCTAAATACAGTTGAATGGCATATGCCTTTATCTAGCTTCTGGTGGCCTAGCCAATGGCTGACTTAGCTAGCTAGATTAATCTCCCCAGAGACCAGCAAAGAAAAATTCTAATTGGTGTTAACCCTCAGTGTTAACCCTTATCGACAAAAACTTTTAAATCAGAACATGATTATTATTATACTCATTATTTGATAAACTCTTAGCACTTCTCTGAAGGCGTAGAAGGCCCATTGTTCCCCACTGTGTTTGGGTTAGTAATATTTGTAGAGTGGCTCTATTTTCCTCAACGTGCAGTTCTTTACTATTCTGAATGTCTAAAGAATCCATATGTTGTTCTGAAATATGAACACAGAAATACTGGACCTGTTCAACTCTTATTATGGTGCTGATTTGACAAAATTATAATCATGGTCTTTAATTTGACTTGCATTTTTCTGGTCTCGGTCTTGACTCTGTCTCGGACCCCTAGTCACCCTCCCGTTCTCGGTCTGGACTCAGTCTTGCCCCTCTTCCGGTCTCGGTCTGGACTCAGTCTTGCCCCTCTTCCGGTCTCGGTCTGGACTCAGTCTTGCCCCTCTTCCGGTCTCGGTCTGGACTCAGTCTTGCCCCTCTTCCGGTCTCGGTCTGGACTCAGTCTCGCCCCTCCTCCGGTCTTGTATCGGTCTCGCCCCTCCTCCGGTCTTGGTCTTGAATCGGTCTGGCTTTAGGTGGTCTCGAACACAGCATTGAGTACACTACTGCTAGTTTTGTGCATGAGCCCAATTCTGAAAAAGATCTGATGTGAAGAGACCTGATGTGATTGATCAAAAGACCAATTAGTGAAAAAATGGGTCTGCTTGTCTAAACGCAGCCTTAGTGTGTGAGAACTATGCTCTGCTCTTTGATCCTCTTCCTGACAGCACACCAACAGGGACAGCCAACCACACGCCACATCCCTATCCCTCACAGGCCCTACGCTATGAGAATCACAATACACACCACTACTACTACACTTACCATCCCATACACAGGCCCTACGCTATGGAGATCACAATACACACCACTACTGTTACACTTACCATCCCATACACAGACCCTACGCTATGGAGATCACAATACACACCACTACTGTTACACTTACCATCCCATACACAGGCCCTACGCTATGGAGATCACAATACACACCACTACTGTTACACTTACCATCCCATACACAGACCCTACGCTATGGAGATCACAATACACACCACTACTGTTACACTTACCATCCCATACACAGACCCTACGCTATGGAGATCACAATACACACCACTACTGTTACACTTACCATCCCATACACAGACCCTACGCTATGGAGATCACAATACACACCACTACTGTTACACTTACCATCCCATACACAGGCCCTACGCTATGGAGATCACAATACACACCACTACTGTTACACTTACCATCCCATACACAGGCCCTACGCTATGGAGATCACAATACACACCACTACTGTTACACTTACCATCCCATACACAGGCCCTACGCTATGGAGATCACAATACACACCACTACTGTTACACTTACCATCCCATACACAGGCCCTACGCTATGGAGATCACAATACACACCACTACTGTTACACTTACCATCCCATACACAGGCCCTACGCTATGGAGATCACAATACACACCACTACTGTTACACTTACCATCCCATACACAGACCCTACGCTATGGAGATCACAATACACACCACTACTGTTACACTTACCATCCCATACACAGACCCTACGCTATGGAGATCACAATACACACCACTACTGTTACACTTACCATCCCATACACAGACCCTACGCTATGGAGATCACAATACACACCACTACTGTTACACTTACCATCCCATACACAGACCCTACGCTATGGAGATCACAATACACACCACTACTGTTACACTTACCATCCCATACACAGGCCCTACGCTATGGAGATCACAATACACACCACTACTGTTACACTTACCATCCCATACACAGGCCCTACGCTATGGAGATCACAATACACACCACTACTGTTACACTTACCATCCCATACACAGGCCCTACGCTATGGAGATCACAATACACACCACTACTGTTACACTTACCATCCCATACACAGGCCCTACGCTATGGAGATCACAATAGGCCTATGCTAGGCTAAGACACTAATGCTAGGCTAAGCAACGCTGATACAACACTAATGCTAGGGAATCACAATACACACCACTAACACGCTAACCCCCCCATACCTATGATAACACAATAAGAGCTAAATAGGCTGTGTGCTTTGGGAACCACAATACACATGCATTGCCAGACTGGGCTAACCCTTCCATACAGCCTCTACGCTATGGGAATGACAACAGTGCTAATACGAAGCTCAAAGCTGTCCATACACAGGCCCCACACCATGGGCATCACAGCACACAGCTAATGCTAGGCTAGCCCCTCGCATACACAGGCCCCACACCATGGGCATCACAGCACACAGCTAATGCTAGGCTAGCCCCTCGCATACACAGGCTATACGCTATGGGAATTGAAATACAGACTACTACTGTTACACTAAGCTCAAACCTGCCCATACACAAGCCCTACTCTATGGAAATCCCAGTGCACTCCCTTCATGCTAGGCCAAGACCTTAACCATCCCAAACACAGACAACACCATATGAAAATCCTGGTCATTTTAAAGCCACCTTTTCCAATGGAATGCAATCATCAACCCCTCTGCAAAGCAAGCTCCAATGCATACTACCAATTCCTCTCAAAGGGTGTAGGGTTAAAAATACATTGTACCTGTGCAACATAACGGAAGTGAGATGGATGGACAGTAGGACTAGTCATTCACGCACGTCTCAGAAAATGAAGAATTGAAAACTGTAAGTGTGTGAAAAGCAGTGATTCTACATGACTCAGCAGTTCCTCTGCTCCTTACACTGCTGACTGTGGCTTAATGGTCTACAGCTGGACTGTCTGCTACCTACACTGGAGATTACTATCTCATCTACCGTATAATGACTAGACCTCTCTACACTCTCTACGCTCTCTACGCTCTCTACGCGCTCTCTCTCTCTCTCTCTCTCTCTCTCTCTCTCTCTCTCTCTCTCTCTCTCTCTCTCTCTCTCTCTCTCTCTCTCTCTCTCAATTCAATTCAATTCAATTGACTTTATTGACATGGCAAGTTCATTATTACTTACATTGTCAAAGTATACATATCGAAAAATAAAAATAAAATATATATGTATATATATACAAAATATATATATATTTATATATAAATAAATGGTGGGACCAACAGTAATAATACTAGTAGTTGTGGACATGGGATCACCATTAACAACAACTACAACAACAATATTAATCAGAACAATACATTAAATCAATGGTAGTAGACCAGTGTCAACATGACTTGAGAAGACCTATAACCTGGTATGAAAGACAAAACAAAACTAAGCTAAATGGGATTTTTTACTGGCTGTCCCTCAGGTTATGGCAGGAGGACACATATTTGGCTGCCAAAACTGCACATTTTGGCTTTTCACCCAATAAATATTTGATTTTTTCTTCATCTTTTATAGTTTCAAATTCTTTGTATTGAGTTATAATTTTGGGAAAGAAATATGCTCTTAGGTCTGAGTATTTGTCACAGTGTAGTAGGAAATGCACCTCTGTCTCTACCTCTCCCCTGGAGCAGAGTGAGCACAGCCTGTCCTCTCTGGGCAGCCAGGTTTGTCTGTGACGACCGGTCTCTATAGCCAGACGGTGCTCACTGAGTCTGTACCTAGTCAATGTTTTCCTCAGTTTTCTATCAGTCACAGTGGTCAGATAGTCTGCCACCATGTACTGTCTGTTTAGAGCCAAATAGCATTGAAGTTTACTTTGATTTTTTGTGGTGTCTTTCCAATAGGTGATATATTTTTCTTTTTGTTTTGTGATGATTTGGTTGGGCCAGATTTTCTGAGGGCTGTCCCGAGGCTCTATGGGGTTGGTTTGGGTTGGTGAACTGAGCCTCAGAACCAGCTGGCTGAGGGGACTCTTCTCTGGTTTCATCTCTTGACATTGTAGAGCTGTGTGATGGAATGTTTTAGGGTCACTTGTTTTTAGATGGTTGTAAAATTTGATGGCTCTTTTTTCTATTCGAATGAGGAGGGGGTATTGGCCCAATTCTGCCCTACATGCGTTATTTGGAGTTTTTCTTTGTACTTGCAATATAGTCTTGCAAAACTCTGCATGCAATATTTCAGTTGGATGTTTGTCCCATTTGGTGAATTCATTATTAGAGAGTGGACCCCATACTTCACTGCCATATAGAGCAATTGGTTCTATAACTGATTGAAAAATTTTGAGCCAGATTCTAATTGGAATTTCAATTTTGATGTTCCTTTTAATGGCATAGAATGCTCTTCTTGCTTTGTCTCTCAGCTCATTCACAGCCATGTGAAAGCTACCTGTGTTGCTCATATTTAGTCCTAGATATGTGTAGTTTTTGGTGTGTTCTAATAGAACTGTGTCCAAATAGAATTTATATTTGTCATCCTTATTTCCCGACCTTTTTTGGAATATCATTATATTAGTTTTTTTTAGGTTAACGGTCAGAGCCCAGGTCTGACAGAACCTGTGAAGACGATCTAGGTGCTGCTGTAACCCCTCTTTAGTGGGAGACAGCAGCACCAGGTCATCTGCGTACAGCAGACACTTGATTTCAGTGTTGTGTAGGGTGATACCAGGTGCTGCCGATTCTTCTAATGTTTTTGCCAATTCATTAATGTAGATGTTAAATAATGTTGGACTTATTGGGCAGCCCTGTTTCACTCCCCGCCCCTGAGAGAAGAAGTCTGTTTGCTTGTTGCCAATTTTAACCACACATTTGTTTTTAGTGTACATTGATTTAATAAAATCATATGTTTTCCCTCCAATACCACTTTCTATTAGTTTATAAAAAAGACCTTCGTGCCAAATTGAATCAAATGCTTTCTTGAAATCTACAAAACACGAGTAGATTTTGCCTTTGTTTTGGTTAACTTGTTTATCAATTAGAGTGTGGAGGGTGTAAATGTGGTCTGTTGTACGATAATTTTTTAGAAATCCAATCTGGCTTCTGCTCAGGACGTTGTGTTCGTCAAGGAAATGATGTAGTCTGCTATTTATAATACTGCAGAGAATTTTCCCCAAGTTGCTGTTAACGCAAATTCCTCTGTAATTATTTGGGTCAAATTTGTCTCCGTTTTTATAGATTGGTGTGATCAATCCCTGGTTCCAAATATCGGGGAAAATACCTGCAGTGAGGATAATGTTGAAGAGTTTGAGTATAGCCAATTGGAATTTGTGGTCTGTATATTTGATCATTTCATTTAAAATACCATCAGCACCACAGGCCTTTTTGGGTTGGAGATTGCATAGTTTTTCCAATAATTCTTCTTCTGTAATTGGGGTATCTACAGGATTCTGATAGTCTTTGACTGCTAATTCAAGGATTTGTAATTTTTCTTGTATATCTTTTTGTTCTGGGCTCTTTGTTATATTGCTGTAGAGGTTTGCAAAGTGATTTCTCCACATATCCCCATTTTGGATAGCCAATTCCTCATGATGAGGTTTGTTTAATTTATTCCAATTCTCCCAGAAGTGGTTTGATTCTATGGATTCCTCAATTCCATCCAGCTGATTTCTAATGTGCTGTTCCTTTTTTGTTCTTAGGGTGCGTTTGTATTGCTTCAGTGTTTCCCCATATTGAAGGCGTATATTTTTGTTGTCTGGTTCTCTGTGTTTTTGATTAGATATATTTCTCAATGATTTTCTTAGATTTTTGCAATCATTATCAAACCATTTTTCATTATCTGTTATTTTTGGTTTGCTCTTATGCTTCTTTAGATTAGCCAAGGAGGCTAATTTGTCAAATATGAAGTTTATGTTTCTAACGGCCAAATTTACACCTTCATTGCTGAAGGAGAATGTTAAGGCTAAAAAGTTGTCCAGGAGAGATTGTATTTTTTGGCTACTAATTGCTTTTTGGTAGATGTTTGTACTGTTTGCACTCCATCTATAGGCTTGTTTAGTACCATGTAATTTATTGGGCCGTGATGCTTCATGGTTGGGTTCTGCTCTTCTCAGATACACTGTGATTTTACTGTGGTCTGAGAGAGGTGTTAGTGGGCTGACTGTGAAGGCTCTGAGAGACTCTGGGTTTAGGTCGGTGAGGAAGTAGTCTACAGTGCTGCTGCCAAGGGATGAGCTGTAGGTGTACCTACCAAAAGAGTCTCCTCTCAGCCTGCCATTGACTATGTACAGACCCAGTGTTCGACAGAGCCTCAGGAGCTGTACTCCGTTTTTGTTTTTCACTTTGTCATAGTTGTTTCTGTGGGGGTATGTGGGGAGGGAAAGGTTATTGCTTCCTGGTAGGTGTTTATCCCCATGACTGTTAATAGTGTCTTGTTCTTCTGCTGTTCTAGCATTCAGGTCTCCACAGACCAGTACGTTGCCTTGGGCCTGAAAGTGACTAATTTCTCCCTCTAGAATGGAGAAGCTCTCTTCGTTGAAGTAGGGTGACTCTGAGGGGGGAATGTATGTGGCACAGAGGAAGACGTTTTTATCTGTCAAGATAGCCTCCTTGTTGATTTTTAACCAGATAAAGAATTCTCCTGTTTTGATCAATTCGATTGAATTAATTAGTTCAGATTTATACCATATTAACATTCCCCCTGAGTCTCTGCCCTGTTTGATTCCTTTTAATTTAGTGGATGGTATGATTATCTCCCTATAACCTAGTGGACAGCCAGTGGAAACATCACCTCTGCACCATGTTTCCTGTAGTACTACAATATCAACATCATCAATTTCTTTCAGGAAGTCTGGGTTTCTGCTCTTTAGCCCAAAAGCAGAGGACTTCAATCCTTGTAAATTCCAACATGCAACGTAAAAAGACTTCATAATTTTTTTTTTTTTCTCTCTTTCTTTTCTTTACCTTTCAAAATGAGACAAACATTCAGAATCCAAGAAGAACCATTAAAACAGGATTTTTCAATTAAAGTAAACTCTTATGTTTATCATTTAAGATGATGACACAAGAATTTGTGTCATGCCACTTGGGTGGATGTAGTGTGAGGATGGTGGTGTTCTTGTGCTCATCTTACCATGACCCTCGGCCTATCACATGTGAGCATAGTAGACTCAGCATTTGTTTAATGTCACTCATTTGGTTGGTGGGGGCTGGGCCAGTTGCTCCTCTCACAGCCTGTGCGTAGCTCTGCCTGCTGGGCTGTGGCTCCTCCAGGTGTGGGTCTGCGGTGGGGAGGAGGGGGGTGGTAGGCCTCATCTGGGTGGCTCTGAAGCTGGGCTGGGGTGGTCTGTGCTGCGCTGGCTGTAGTGGGCATTGAGGTTGGTGGTGCTGTGGTCGTGGCTGGGGTGTCCAGGGTGCTGGTCCGGGGTGTTGTCTCGGTGATCTCGGCGGGGTGGAGATTGCTCCGCTGTTCCTGGGTGGAGAGGTCGGGCTGCGGTTTAAAGCGACGTCCTTGAGAGTCTTGGCAAGGATGGGGACTGTCTCCCTGTACAGGTGAACATGGTCATAGAGACAGTCCAGATCGAGGGTGGGATGGTGGGCCAGGTGTACATTGGGTCGCAGGGCACAGTCCCGGGATAGGCTGGCGTTTATTCTTTGGATTGTGGCAGGGTGGAAGTCCCTCCTCTGTAGAAGGGTTGACACTATGATTCTTGAGTTGGGGAAGATTGCGGAGGCCTTCTCAATCACTCCCCGTAGTGAAGTCGCCACCCTCTCCTGCTGAGCACGCAGGTCGTTGCTTCCGGTATGTATAATTATGTGGCTTGGCGACCCGAGATGGGCCTTATCAAGCAGCTCCATGGCACTCTGCGTTGTTGGGCACCACACCTTTCTCGTTTTGTGTCTAGGGAAAAGTTTCTTCTCCTGGACATACTTCCCATTTGAGTCCATTAACAGGACGATGTCAGCCAGTGTTTCTTCTGGACTGGGGGGGGCAGAGTGGGGGCTGGTGGGTGTTGGAGCTGGGGTGTGGCTGGTCTGTGTCGGTGCCACTGTCAGTGGGAGGCTGTTCTGTGGGTTGGGGAGGAGGGGTGCAGCAGGCAGGGCTGGGGAAGTCTGGCTGGTTGAGCTGGGCTCCTCTGCTGTGTGAGGGCAGGTCATAGGGTGGTGATCTATCTGCTCCTGCAGCCTGTCCTCTGCTCTCTTTCTCTCCTGCAGTTCCTCTCTTAGTGTGGTCAGCTCCTTATTGCTGCTCTGTCTGTCTTTTTGGAGCTCTCTCACCTCCTGTGTTAGATCAGCCAGCTCTCTCTTGAGTCCGTCTCTCTCTTGCTGAACCTCTTTCAGCTGTGTTGCAAGGCTGCTGTCCTGCTCTGTCCTCACCTTGGTTAGGAGCTCCTCTAAGGTGTGGTTGTCTGGTTGCTGCTTGCTCACGCTCTCCCTGAGCAGGACCACCTCCCCCTCCAGTTTGGTGAACTCATCCCTCATGGCAGCCATGGTGGTGAGGAGGGCCTGAGCCTGCTCTGCACTGAGGGGGTCGCTCTCCTCCTGGGGCGTGTCCTCCACTATGGTGGGAAGAGAGGTGCTGGATGTGCCTTTTTGGGTGGGGAGGGTAGGGGTGAGGGTGGTGCTGGTGGAATTTGTCTTGTGGGAGGGCATGTCACTGGTGGTGTTCTTCTCTCTCTCCGCTCTCTCCTTAATGGTCTGAAAGTCTGTTTCAAACAGCCTGATGTTACCTTGCACCATGACAGTCCCAGTCTTGTAGAGGTTGATTGTTATCATGGTGCTATCAGGGTCGTCTGTCTCTTTGATTTTCAGCTTCCACCCATTACAGATTCCCTCTTTCTTTATGCATGGGTAGTGAGAGCACACTGCTGAGCGCCATGCATTTGGCTGGTCAGTGAGAAAGATGAGATTACTCACGTCACCGTTTTTGTAGAGGTCTGCAAAAAGGGTTTCTGGCCTCTCCTCTAGTAGTTTCTGTTTGATAGCTTTCCTCATTGTGTCATTTTTGGCCTTTTTTGGGTAGAGAATGGATTCTGCGCTGAGGGGGAGTGGGAACATGGTGTCTGTGCGCTCTGCTACTCCCGCTGCTGCGGCGCTGTTCTGCTGCCCCGTTGCCATGGCAACCGATTTGTTCGTCTGCTGTTCGCGCTACTTTAGTTAAAAAAACAGCAAAAAGAGTGAAAAATCCTCACACAAAAAACTGAAGATATGTTTACCGTTAGTCCGTGCTCCTTTTTGGTTTTCTCACTCAGTTTGGTCGTTTGATGTAGTTGTATTAACTGCCCTTGCTAGGTTTGTTCTAGCTCGTTTCTTCTGGCTAGCTTGTTAGTCTGCTGGCTAGGTCTTTGTTGTGTAGCTAGCTAGCTAGACTCAAAACGTCTTAACTTGAGGCGCAAAGTTACTTTTTTTTCTATTCTGAATGAATAGAGTTGTTGTTCATCACTTCTTGTCTGGAATTCTTCTTCGATTAGAGTCTTTATCTCATTCTAAAAACCAAAAAAAATCAAATATTTCAGGAGCTCATGTTGTGCATGACCTCTCTCTCTCTCTCTCTCTCTCTCTCTCTCTCTCTCTGGCTCTCTCTCTGGCTCCTGTTTCTCCTGAATTGTTTTAAAATCATGAATGTTTTCTTCATTTAAATGCTATGCTGGTTTCTCCTTGAGCCTACTTTTGACGGATGACGAAAAAATGTATGAATAAATTAAGAACACTTTTTTGGTTGCTTATCATGTTCATCTCTCTCCCCCTCTCTTCTCCCAGGGTGCTGTTTTGTCACGTTTTACACACGGAAAGCTGCCCTTGAAGCCCAGAATGCACTGCATAACATAAAGACCTTAACAGGGGTGAGTGTGTGTTCACGGCCCACGCTGCCCTGCTGTCACGCAGTGTCAGTGATGACCAGGGGACATCTCCCATTACTGTCACGTCACACACTGTGGCTGTCTGTATGGTGTGTGTGTGTGTGTGTGTGTGTGTGTGTGTGTGTGTGTGTGTGTGTGTGTATAGGCCTTTACTCTGTCACTAACTGCATTTAGATGCTTATTTGTGTCATTTGTGTCTGACTACATTATGTATTGTGTGTGTGTGTGTGTGTGTGTGTGTGTGTGTGTGTGTGTGTGTGTGTGTGTGTGTGTGTGTGTGTGTGTGTGTGTGTGTGTGTGTGTGTGTGTGTGTGTGTGTGTGTGTGTGTATAGGCCTTTACTCTGTCACTAACTGCATTTAGATGCTTATTTGTGTCATTTGTGTCTGACTACATTATGTATTCTGTGTGTGTGTGTGTGTGTGTGTGTGTGTGTGTATGTGTGTATGTGTGTGTGTGTGTGTGTGTGTGTGTGTGTGTGTGTGTGTGTGCTGTAGGGGCCTTTCCTCAACCAGACTCCTGCTGCTGTCCTCTGTCCCTGTGTGTATATTAAACACAGTGGAGTGATAGAAGAGCAATAGGATTTTGTCTCGGCTCCCCTCCCAGGTTCTGGAAGTCTCTAGCTGCTCCTCTGGGTTTAACAGGCCCCTGGGCCACGGTTACTCCTGCTTGGGGTGTTGGAAGGCTGCAGCCTTGGCTGTTCTGAGGCTCTCGAAGCCTTTTGATTAGAGGGAAGGGAAGTCTGTACACTGTATTTCCTCTGTTGGTTAGTGGATGGACCTATTGGGTTAGAGAGGGTGGATATGAGGGTGGATATGAGGGTGGATATGAGGGTGGAGGGCGGATATGATACGTCACATGCTCTAAACATTTTAGGATTAGGGGAACGTGAAATTACCGCCCTCCCTCATTTCCTCTGTCCCTCTGCCAACTCCTCCTCCCTCTGTCCCTCCTTTCCCAGGCAGGTAACACTCTAAAACGAACACAGGGCTGAATCAATAGCACCATAATCAAATCCATTTGAGCGGTTTTGGGAGGTCATGATTAACTCATTTAAAATGGCCTCCTCTGAGATCTCCAAGGCAATGCAGCACTGTGGATATGTTTAAATTTGACTTTAATAAAGTACTGACTGACCTTCCTCTGGGAGAGAGGGAGAGCTGGAGGGATGTAGTGGGAGAGAGAGAAAGTCCATAAATGCTTTATCGTTGAGTGGAGGTAGAGAGGTGGACAGAGAGAGCAATGGACAGAGAGGTGAGCTAAGGAGAGGACGGAGTGATGAGGAAAGGATAGAGGGAGAGCACAGTTCGCTTTAGGGCGAGGCAATAAATGAGTTCAGCTAAAAAGCAATCCGTGCTTGTTAGCTCTCTGTCTCTCCCTCTCTTGTAAAAGGCAGTAGAACCATGTTTATATTGGCTCTCTGTCTCTCCCTCGTTCATTCTTGCGCTCTAAACTGTAGGCCCTGACAGGGTGAGATCCAATCACAGCAGTTGGACGGCGGCCATATTGGACGAGAGCGGCTGGCAGAGCTGAACAGCGGCCATATTGATTTAGGGCACACACAGGAACAGTTGAATGGCTGCCATGTTTGAGTACGGCGTTGTGTGTGAACAGTCTGGAGAGAATGTGGTAGTGACTGTAAACGTGGCTGTTCTGTACAGCCCTGCATAGTACTCCTATACTCCCCCCATCTCCAACACGGAATTCATCAAAACAAAGGCCTAGACTGCCATCCACATATTGGAGTGACACACTGTAGAAAAGCAGCCTCTCTCCTCTGCCAACTCCCTGCCTGTCCCCCCCCCCTCTCCCCTCTCTCTCGAAGCCTCCAGCTTTGGCAGCAGACTGCAAGTGCTGTGTGTGTGTGTGTGTGTGTGTGTGTGTGTGTGTGTGTGTGTGTGTGTGTGTGTGTGTGTGTGTGTGTGTGTGTGTGTGTGTGTGTGTGTGTGTGTGTGTTTCCATGCACGTGTGTTGTGCTTGTGCTATGATGTGTTAATGGAGATCTTACTGAAACCTGCACAGGTCAGAACAGGGACAGGACGTATGCCTAAGTGATTCCCACACACTCTGACACACACACACACACACACACACACACACACACACACACACACACACACACACACACACACACACACACACACACACACACACACACACACAAATACTGTACCTCCTCCCCTCCCCAAATCTGCCAAGTAGCTTTAGATGAGTGAAAGGAGGCGGGGGGGACTCTCTTTTAGAGGTACAAAAACTTAAAGTAAGAGTTTTCTTTCTAATGAACAGCTAATGAAGCTCTGGGGACTGTGGGTGGGGGGTTGGAGAAATGAGGGTGGAGATGGCTGGTCGGGACACGTAGCTAGGGGGGGCCCGCTTCTCTTAGAGCCTCTAATGTCACCACTGAGCTGTGCTTTAAACTGGCCCCAAAACATCTATCTACTGAAAACATGCCCGCAGCTCCTTCTGCAGATATTTAAGAACATAATACCCTCCCCTGCAGCACAGCCATCCGCAGTCTGGACCTCAACACACACACACACACACAAGTAGTCACACTACACGCACAGCCAGAAGCACACACTCCCACACACATACACTACCGTTCAAAAGTTTGGGGTCACTTAGAAATGTCTTCTGAACTCGTCAGTCTATTCTTGTTCTGAGAAATGAAGGCTATTCCATGCGAGAAATTGCCAAGAAACTGAATATCTCGTACAACGCTGTGTACTACTCCCTTCACAGAACAACGCAAACTGCCTCTAACCAGAATATAAAGAGGGGGAGGCCCCGATGCACAACTGAGCAAGAGGACAAGTACATTAGAGTGTCTAGTTTGAGAAACACAAGCCTCACAAGTCCTCGACTGCCAGCTTCATTAAATAGTACCCGCAAAACACCAGTCTAAACGTCAACAGTGAAGAGGCGACTCCGGGATGCTGGCCTTCTAGGCAGAGTTGCAAAGAAAAAGCCATATCTCAGACTGGCCAATAAAAAGAAAAGATTAAGATGGGCAAAAGAACACTGGACAGAGGAACTCTGCCTAAAAGGCCAGCATCTCGGAGTCGCCTCTTCACTGTTGATGTTGAGACTGGTGTATTTGTTGTAAAAGTATTTTTTAATTCACAGCCCAAAACACATATTTTTATTTGAATCGACCAAATTGTATTTGAAAGTATTTTCAAATACTTATTTTAAATACTACTTTCAAATACCTGGGTTTAATGCATGGGAGTGTATTTGAGTATTTGAAATGAAATACCTGAAATACTATTGGAAAACAGGTCTGACACAAACACAAATACAAATGTGAGTTAAAGCCTGTCGGCCCGTCCGCCAGACAAGGTTGTCTGAGATTTTCCACTAAATTGAACTCTTTCATCAGCGGCTGACAGATGTCTAGATGGCTGGTGTCTCCCCACGCCAGCGCCCACAGCATGGCACAGACTGCCTGTCACACACACACACACACACACACACACACACACACACACACACACACACACACACACACACACACACACACACACACACACACACACACACACAGTCTGTGTGGCTGGGGGGAAGAGAGGGGGGGAGGAGGGAGAGAGAAGGATGTGTGAGAGCTAATCTAGGACACGTCCTTTCTAGTGCCCTCCAGCAGCTCTCTCTCTCTCTCTCTCTGTCCATTTCTCCATCTCTCCCTCTCTCTCTGTGTGAGAAAAACGCTGGATGAAAAACGCCTTTGATTCATAGTTTTTCTTTCAAGGATATTTCATTCTCACTTTGTCGGGGTGGGACGAGGGTGGGAGAGAGGGGAGGAGGGGTGAGTTCAGACGTGATCAGTCGAGCCCCGTGTCCTTGATGCAGGCTGATCAGAGTGCTGCAGAGCGTCAAGTTTGATAAGGAGAGTGGGGCTCATTAAAAAGCTGCACTTCACAGACCACACACACACACACTTTGACACACTCACACACTTTGACACGCACACAGTTTGACACACTCACACAATTTGACACACACACACACAGGTCCCAACCATGTCAGCCTTTCAGATGGTGAGGTAATTATTATACTTCAATGTCACATGAGTACAGACTCGTCCTGTAATGAATGGCCCATCAATTCGAAAGGCCAAAGAAATGAACCCACACACACACACACACACACACACACACACACACACACACACACACACACACACACACACACACACACACACACACACACACACACACACACACACACACACACACACACACACACACACAAGTAGTCACAATACTAATCAGGAAGAATTCAGGACTGAGTTAGGAGATGCTGAGGGTGGAGAGGTGTGGACTGGAGGAAATCACAACAGTCAGAGTGGGTGTCAATGCGTGTTGAAGTTAAAGTAGGAATGGCAGCTCTCCCATCACATTGGGCCCTGTCTGTGTTGTTTGTTCAGGTGTTGACACGTTTCACGTGTCCCTGCCCTCTCACCAAGAGCTTTCAGAACGCCACTTATGGAACAGCAGAGAGAGGAGTCTGGCTCCCTCTCTGGAAAAAGGGATGAGGTAACCCTCCCTGGACTGATAGCTAGGCTGCGTCCTAATTGACACCCTGTCCACTATATAGTGCACTACTTTTGACCAGGAACTATAGGGAATAGGGTGCCATTTTGGACGCAACCCTGGAGTTATTTTGTGTAAAAATATGACAGTTCTTGCCGCTGCATGTGGTACCAGAGGATATGTCATAATGAAGCCTGATGTGATATGAACAGTGAGTAACCTTGGAAATGTTTGCGTGGCCCTCTGGTTTGAAACAGCTGAACCGTGGTATAGGATATTAAAGATGTGACGTCGTAGGTCTGTACCATCAGTCACTAATGCATCCCCGGAGACTGGCAGCAACGGTGCTATGAACTGAAAGGTTATACCTCACACTGGCACCGCTTAGCCTAGCCGACATTTTAGAGTGGTCTCGAGCTCTGACACACAGCTGACTATTCTGAGGACGGAAGAGCAAAGTGTGTGTGTTTGTGTGTGTCTCGTCTTTTAATCCCACTCAATACACACATTATACTAGCCACTAGACTAAGTAAACAGCAAGTTACCCATCCCTCATTGCTAATGTCACACACACTCACACACACTTATACACACACCAAGCCAATCCCACAGCTCTGTGTCATTACAGACGCTCATTATAGAAATCCATTTAATTAAGGGCTGTAATTGCCAGAGTGAAGCCCAAATGCTATGGCAAACAGGGCTGGAGAAAGTAATCCCCATCGACATTACGTCCGCCTCCCGCCCGTCTCAGTGTGTGTACACTTATTTAACCAAAAAATAAATAAGAATCGCTTGTTTCAAATGAACTTCCTCTCCTCAGCAGGCTGGTTTGAGAGAGGAGAAGAGGAGAGAGCTGTGTAATGAAGGCTAACTATGTTAAATACTGTGAGTACTTAGCAGTAGGACCTTAGCGAGCCACGCCACATAGCTAATGCAGCATTCCCCCAGCCACTCAGCACCCAGGCTTGGGGTTAATTGTTTACTGAGGGAAATAAGTGGGGATAATGTGGGGTAACTGTGTGAGAGGTAGTGGTGACGAGAGGGAACATAGAAGGCAGAGATAATTGTGTGTTAGGGTGAATTATAGATGTCTAGTTGTATTTAATTCTGTCGTGAGTGTGTAGGGAATGGAAATGGCCGGAATGCAGATGGGCACAGAATGTATTTTTGTCTGTAAAAATCATGTTGAAAGAGTGTGTGTGTGTGTGTGTGTGTGTGTGTTGACCACAGTTATTGACTCCCCACTATGAGGACCATCTGTCTGTCTCTGTGTCACTGCCTCTACCTCAACCCCACAGAGGAGAGAGGGATAAGTAGGCTGAGGGAAAGAGGGATAGAAAGGGATAGGTAGAAACTAGACAGAAGAGTGACTACAATATGTAGTGTTGCTACTATGAGATATGTACAGTTAAGTGTGTGTGTGTTGCTGAGGAAACTTGGTGTGTATGATACCAGGGTGTTCAGTGCAGTACAGTAGCTGAGAGCTTCTATTGGCTCACACACTAGTCAGTTGAAAGTGTTATCGAGGTGCTGACTGCTGGCAGCATGCAGGACTCAGTGGGGGTTTCTCTACACACACACACACACACACACACACACACACACACACACACACACACACACACACACACACACACACACACACACACACACACACTTACTGTAGACACACACACACTCATACACTCACACACTTACTGTAGACACACACACTTTGTGGCAGCCGGACAAGTTGAACTCTGACCTTTAAAGCCCAGAGGCATTCCTCGCGGACCGGGGGGTCAGAGGGGTTTGAGGAATGGGGTACACGCTGTAGGTGAGAGGGTGAACGTTAAATGCTGAGGGGTATTAGGTTTCTGGCACGTTGTGTCCTGGAAGGAAATGTTTAGAGGGCAATTGTCCTAGAACACAGTAGTGTTGCATAGCGTTGGTTGGGTAGGAAACAGTATGTTAGTGATAAGGGGATAATACCCTGCTGGAGAGGTAATGTTTACCTCCATGTCATCAGCTACTCTGACTGATAGACACCTCGATGTCGCCGCCAGAAGAGCTGTCACAGAACGGGCACTGCATGGCATGCCCCGACTAGCCGACTGGAAATCAGGAAGAGGGGAAAGAAGAGATGTTTCCAAGTGGACTAGGGTCACAGTCAATAATCTAATTACCAACTACCATACCAGAGGGAAATGTCACCAGTGTAGGCCGCATTCTCAATGACGCAGCTTTAGATGTTTGGTTACTGAGAAAGGGGGAAACAAGTCAGGGGGAGGCTTGGGGTGTCATGGTGATTGGATGAAGAGTGACCGCAGTAGGTAGCTCCAGGGCTCTCAGTAAAGAACCAGCAGTGTGGAATTGCGGGGTAGTGGTGGAGCTGCATGAACGCATCACACCCCAGGTCTGAAGCCTGCAAGGTCTTCTGGGTAGACAGATCTGGGAGACGAAGGATGGCATCTAGACAGAACTTTCTGAGAGAGTATGAGATGCAGAGGCAGGGATAGCCGCTAGCCAGCGCCTGTAGCCTGAGGATGCAGTTATTTCTGTACTGTAGCCCTCCAACATATTATCCACTGGCACTCTCTCACACTCACAAATCAAATGTATTTATAAAGCCCTTCTTACATTAGCTGATATCTCAAAGTGCTGTACAGAAACCCAGCCTAAAACCCCAAACAGCAAGCAATGCAGGTGTAGAAGCACGGTGGCTAGGAAAAACTCCCTAGAAAGGCCAGAACCTAGGAAGAAACCTAGAGAGGAACCAGGCTATGAGGGGTGGCCAGTCCTCTTCTGGCTGTGCCGGGTGGAAATTATAACAGAACATGGCCAAGATGTTCAAATGTTCATAGATGACCAGCAGGGTCAAATAATAATAATCACAGTGGTTGTTGAGGGTGCAACAGGTCAGCACCTCAGGAGTAAATGTCAGTTGGCTTTTCATAGCCGATCATTCAGAGTATCTCTACCGCTCCTGCTGTCTCTAGAGAGTTGAAAACAGCAGGTCTGGGACAGGTAGCACGTCCGGTGAACAGGTCAGGGTTCCATAGCCGCAGGCAGAACAGTTGAAACTGAAGCAGCAGCACGGCCAGGTGGACTGGGGACAGCAAGGAGTCATCAGGCCAGGTAGTCCTGAGGCATGGTCCTAGGGCTCAGATCCTCCGAGAGAGAGAGAGAAAGAAAGAAAGAAAGAAAGAAAGAAAGAAAGAAAGAAAGAAAGAAAGAAAGAAAGAAAGAAAGAAAGAAAGAAAGAAAGAAAGAAAGAAAGAAAGAATTAGAGAGAGAATTAGAGAGAGCATACTTAAATGCACACAGGACACTGGATAAGACAGGAGAAATACTCCAGATATGACAGACTGACCCTAGCCCCCCGACACATAAACTACTGCAGCATAAATACTGGAGGCTGAGACAGGAGGGGTCGGGAGACACCGTGGCCCCATCCGACGATACCCCCGGACAGGGCCAAACAGGCAGGATATAACCCCACCCACTTTGCCAAAGCACAGCCCCCGCACCACTAGAGGGATATCTTCAACCACCAACTTACAATCCTGAGACAAGGCCGAGTATAGCCCACAAAGATCTCCGCCACGGCACAACCCAAGGGGGGGCGCCAACCCAGACAGGAAGATCACGTCAGTGGCTCAACCCACTCAAGTGACGCACCCCTCCTAGGGACGGCACGGAAGAGCACCAGTAAGCCAGTGACTCAGCCCCTGTAATAGGGTTAGAGGCAGAGAATCCCAGTGGAGAGAGAGGAACAGGCAGAGACAGCAAGGGCGGTTCGTTGCTCCACACACACACAGTCTTGTACAACTAACCTTGTGGGGACCAACATTATTCAGTCCCATTCAAAATCCCCACCCACTCACTCACTCACTCAGGGGGCTATAAACCAAAATGGGCACTATGGGTCCAGGGAGTGAATTCAGTTGAATTGACACTACTGGTGACACTGGGGTGCTGGATGTAGGAGTGTTGTGGAAAATGAATGGTCAATGTATAAACATATTGTAAAAAGAACGAAAGAGAGAGAGACAGACAGATAGAGAGAGACGGACATATCGAGATGGGGGAGACAGAGACAGACAGAGACAGACAGAGAGAGACGGACGGGCAGGGGCAGAGACAGACAGAGACAGACAGAGACAGACAGAGACAGACAGAGACAGACAGAGACAGATAGAGAGAGACGGACGGGCAGGGGCAGAGACAGAGACAGAGACAGAGACAGAGACTGACTGACTGACTGACTGACTGACTGACTGACTGACTGACTGACTGACTGACTGACTGACTGACTGACTGATAGAGAGAGAGAGAGAGACGGACAGATGGAGAGAGAGAGACCGATAGAGAGAGACGGACAGATGGAGAGAGAGAGACCGATAGAGAGAGACGGACAGATGGAGAGAGACGGACAGATGGAGAGAGACGGACAGATGGAGAGAGAGAGACCGATAGAGAGAGAGAGATGGACAGATGGAGAGAGAGAGACCGATAGAGAGAGACAGACAGATGGAGAGAGACCGATAGAGAGAGACGGACAGATGGAGAGAGACGGACAGATGGAGAGAGACCAATACAGAGAGACGGACAGATGGAGAGAGACGGACAGATGGAGAGAGACAGACAGATGGAGAGAGACCGATACAGAGAGACGGACAGATGGAGAGAGACAGACAGATGGAGAGAGACAGACAGATGGAGAGAGACCGATAGAGAGAGACAGACAGATGGAGAGAGACAGACAGATGGAGAGAGACCGATACAGAGAGACGGACAGATGGAGAGAGACAGACAGATGGAGAGAGACCGATACAGAGAGACGGACAGATGGAGAGAGACAGACAGATGGAGAGAGACCGATAGAGAGAGACAGACAGATGGAGAGAGACGGACAGATGGAGAGAGACAGATGGAGAGAGACCGATAGAGAGAGACGGACAGATGGAGAGAGACAGACAGATGGAGAGAGACCAATACAGAGAGACGGACAGATGGAGAGAGACAGACAGATGGAGAGAGACCGATACAGAGAGACGGACAGATGGAGAGAGACAGACAGATGGAGAGAGACCGATACAGAGAGACGGACAGATGGAGACAGCTAGAGGATCAAAGCGCCCTGCCACACGGTGACTGTTCAGGCTTAGCCAGGGGCATTATGGGTAAGACAGGGTACAGACAAAGACACACACACACCACAGCTGGTGAGAGCCCAGAAGATGGATCTCTGCTGTGTGTGTGTGTGTGTGTGTGTGTGTGTGTGTGTGTGTGTGTGTGTGTGTGTGTGTGTGTGTGTGTGTGTGTGTGTGTGTGTGTGTGTGTGTGTGTGTGAGTGTGAGGTGGGCAGAAATAGAGTCAGTGTGATTGATACTGGGCTAGATTTAGAGAATTACTGTCATTGGTCTCTCTGCAGATCAAACAAGCACCTCATCTTTCATAAAGGAGAGAGAGAGAGAAAGAGAGATTGTATATAGACATAATATGACATTTGAAATGTCTTTATTCTTTTGGAACTTTTGTGAGTGTAATGTTTTCTGTATATTTTTCACTTGCTTTGGTATATGTAAACATATGTTTCCCATGCCAATAAAGCCTCTTGAATTGAAATGAAATTGAGAGAGAGCGAGAGAGAGAGGTGTGGCAGCCATCTTGTCTGTGAAGTGTTTGCATGTTCACATTTTCAAAAAAACACTCATCAATCAATCAGCTCCATTCAACCTCTCTAAACCTGCAACAAGGGTACGAGGGACACACCTGGACATGTCTGTCACAGTGTGTGTGTTTCCTACGCAACGTTCTCTTTAGTGTGTGATCTGTTGTGTTTTTCAGTGGCCAGTTTGTATTGTGTCGGTGTGCTGTGACCAGTCAGTGTGTGTGTGTGTGTGTGTGTGTTGTGACTGAAGTGTGTGTCTGATGTAGTGTGTGTGTGATCTCTGAGTGTGTGCAGTCCTCACTAGGTGTGTGTGTGTGAGTCGGTATAGTATTGTAAAGGTGGGTTTGTCCTGTCTTTTCCAGATGCACCATCCCATTCAGATGAAGCCTGCAGACAGTGAGAAATCAAACGGTGAGTGATAACACACACTGGGTTGAGTATTACGTGGTCGGTGGTGTGTGTATGTGCTTCAGTGTCTCTGTGGCTCAGTGATCCTGTTTCAGAGAGAGAAAGAGAGATGTATGAATTATTAAAGTGCTCTGGGAGGGGGTCAGGGAGAGTTTAACTGTTTTGGCCCCACAGTGAACCAGCCTTTCTCCCTGCGTCTCTCTCTCTCTCACTCACTCACACACACACACACACACACACACACACACACACACACACACACACACACACACACACACACACACACACACACACACACACACACACACACACACACACACACACACACACACACACACACACACACAAACACACATACACACACACAGACAATTGGCTCTATTAGAGATACGGTTCTAAACCCATTTATCCAGCCATAACGCTTTACTGCATCTGAGAGAAGCCAGACAGGGGCCATGTCCCAATACTAATGAATAGCCTCTTTTCCTCATCCACTGGACCACTGAAAGTATAGAAGGATAGAGGGCAATAATATTGGGACACATCCAGACGGAACAGTACTGGCTGAGCTCCACCCAGAGAGAGACAGAGTAGTGTCATAAACCCACTGACAGCACACAGGCATCACTTAAAGCTTAATAAAGCCACTCGTAGCAGCATCTTCTAGACTCGACCCACGAAGGAAACGCAATGCACTCGAAACATATAGATCCATCCATATAAGGCATGATGAGACCTTAATAATGCTTTACCGCTCCAGACATCTTCTGTGAGGTTATGAAATAGGACTTGGTAAGATATATCCGTCTAGGTAGCGATGACCTTAGTAAAGCTCCAGCCATCTGTAGATGCAGTCATCATCTACTGTAATGGGAGATAGTAAAGCACGGCCATATGAAATGTATCCGTCTTTTTAATGAGAATACGTTCCACAAACCTTTATTGGAGTTGCTGTAACCATGATGAATTGTCGTTAAGCGGTTTGTTGCTTTAGTCAATCAAGAGGTGTGTGGGCGCGCGCGTCTTCGCCGGACTGCTGTATCGATAGCCCGTGTTCACTTTCCGCATTCTTTCTTTCTTGAAATCTGATCTGAAATCAGTAAAACGCTGTTTCTCTGCTTCCCAATACGTCACTAACTCGGACTCAGGTCGGCTAACAGATGTTTAGTCACCGTTGAGGATATCTCTGCTGTTTCTCCATATCCACTCCCAGTTAATTCATTACAGTGCTGATAGTGAGCGAACGTATACAGACGAGTTGGAAGCCTTTGAAACAACACTTATCTTCCCTGCGTGTCCCAGTGTTATTTTTTTAAACGCACAAACAATTCAAACAGCAAAATAAACAAGTGCTCTATTGATTTCCCAGAGTGCAACAGACCGCTTATCTCTTTCGCCTCCCGGTAAGAGCTGACAGTTTCCTCATTAAAAATGAATAGGATTAGCATTACTCTGAATGGTGAGCAACACATACACACACATTCTCTCTCTTGTCTCTTTCCCACGGTCATACACGCGCACACACACACACACACACACACACACACACACACACACACACACACACACACACACACACACACACACACACACACACACACACACACACACACACACACACACACAGAGACAAGAAACAGTAGTCTCTGTCTGTCTCTCTCTCTCTCTCTCTCACACACACACACACACACACACACACACACACACACACACACACACACACACACACACACACACACACACACACACACACATACACACTGTTACACAGGCCGAGGTATTGCAAGATAAATGGAGCGATTGGGTCAGAGAGAAAGGAATTAAACAGGAGGAGGAGGGGCAGGCAGACACAAAGAAACCCGGAGAGATGGGAGAGGAGGAGATAGAGAGAGAGAAACGAATAGAGGGAGAGAGAAACGAGAGGGAGAGAGAAACGAATCGAGAGAGAGAGAGAGAAACGAATAGAGGGAGAGAGAAACGAATCGAGAGAGAGAGAGAGAGAGTCGCACAGAGACTTGGTGTTGAAGTGGTAATGAGACATTGATCACAGTCTGCAGATGAAATGGTGAGACTTTCTCGGTCTCTTTCTTCTCCTTTTTTTTCTGTTTCTCACCCATGTGAATGTCTTCCTCTCTTCCCCTGCAGCGGTGGAGGACAGGAAGCTGTTCATCGGCATGGTGTCGAAGAAGTGCAATGAGAACGACATCCGAGTCATGTTCTCTGCGTTCGGACAAATCGAGGAGTGCCGGATCCTGCGAGGGCCCGACGGACTCAGCAGAGGTGTGTTTCTTGGGCTCCGTCCATATACACACTCACCCCAACCCCTGACCCCCTCCTCCCTTACCCACCATCCTTTTCACCCCTCCCACCTCTTTATATCCACCCCCTATTCAGTTCTGAGCCCCTCATCCCTCCCCTTACAGTTCTCCTCTAGGCAGAAAGAGAAAACATGTTCTCCCTCGCTATTGGCCAACCATAGAGCTACTACGCAATCAGCAGTGCAGTGTCCCCCTTAGTCAATCTCCTCTTCATTGGAACAGGGAACACCCCCCCCCCCCCCCCTTCCTTTTCCTTCTTCCCTTCCCTCCCTCTGCCTCACTTCCCCCCTCACCCCCTCCAATCCCCCTGCCTCACTTCCCCCCTCACCCCCTCCAATCCCCATGCCTCCCTTCCCCGCTCACCCCCTCCAATCCTCCTGTCTCCTCTCCCCCCTCCCTCTGTGGTATCTATGTGCTGAGGAGATGGGCTGGGGTCTGCCAAACCAAACTGTCTGTCCTGCCCGGCATCACACGAGGCTGTCACTGTCATTGTCACACATGTTTATGTGGATGTGTCGGTTGTTGTGTGTTTTTCTGTGGATGTTACCATTGTTCTTACTGTTACTGTTGACCGTCTCTCATTATCTGAAGGTCTCTTCTTCTTCTCTCCTCAAGGTGCCTCTAGCCACTAGCGGTCTCTAATACTCTACTGTCACACACACTCAGTCCTCCTGTCCCTTCATCCTCCTCTCTCTCAGTCCTCCTGTCCCTTCATCCTCCTCTCTCTCAGTCCTCCTGTCCCTTCATCCTCCTCTATCTCAGTCCTCCTGTCCTTTCATCCTCCTCTCTCTGTCCTCCTGTCCCTTCATCCTCCTCTCTCTGTCCTCCTGTCCCTTCATCCTCCTTTCTCACAGTCCTCCTGTCCTTTCATCCTCCTCTCTCTCTGTCCTCCTGTCCTTTCATCCTCCTCTCTCTCTGTCCTCCTGTCCCTTCATCCTCCTCTCTCTGTCCTCCTGTCCCTTCATCCTCCTCTCTCTGTCATCCTGTCCTTTCATCCTCCTCTCTCAGTACTCCTGTCCTTTCATCCTCCTCTCTCTCTGTCCTCCACTATCCTTTCATCCTCCTCTCTCAGTCCTCCTGTCCCTTCATCCTCCTCTCTCAGTCCTCCTGTCCCTTCATCCTCCTCTCTCTCAGTCCTCCACTATCCCATCATCCTCCTCTCTCTCAGTCATCCTGTCCCTTCATCCTCCTCTCTCTCTGTCCTCCTGTCCTTTCATCCTCCTCTCTCTGTCCTCCTGTCCTTTCATCCTCCTCTCTCAGTCCTCCTGTCTCTTCATCCTCCTCTCTCAGTCCTCCTGTCCCTTCATCCTCCTCTCTCTCAGTCCTCCACTGTCCCATCATCCTCTTCATCTCTCTCTCTGTTCTGCACTATTCCCATATTTCTATTACACATAATCATCCTATTTTACATCTCTTCCTCACTCCCCCAATCACGTGTCTGTTGTCCTCATGAATATTAGAATCTCAGGCTGTTCCCCTTTACTGCACATAACCTCCACAAACCCCAGGCTTCCTAACAGCCTGTCAGATCAGTCCTAGTCCAGCCTGGTCCAGAGCAGTAAATACATGAAGCAAAGTGAGGCTGCAGATAAATAGGCCTTCAAGTGGGTCTGCCTGTCCCACCTGGCTCTGCACTAACACGGAGCTGCTATTAAACCACAGTATCAATCAGAAGCCTGTTCTTTTCCGCCACCCACTATTAATAAAATATGGATCACACCACTGGTGGATCCACGGCTGGGCCTGGGGAGCTACCCTACATTCATGAAAGGACTGTTCTCTTTCTCCTCTCCTATCGGAGCCCGTTGCATGACGACAGAATGCGGCCTGCTAGATATTTATAGCGTTGGCTAGGCGGCTAAATCCCATCTTCTTCGCTGGATGATAAAAAACATACTGGAATGGAAAGAGACGCTTTTATCAGGTCATTTTTAGCACTGACCTTAATATGGTTCAGTTCAACAGAGGGGTTTATTTGGGGTATCGAACGAAGGAAAGGGCTCAGAAACGAAGGAATGTATTTTGGTGGAAGAAAGAGAGAATGTCTGTCTTCTATTGTAAAATGCCTCATTGGTTCTATGGTATAACGGCCAGGAAACAGTATTTCAATGGAGAGTCCACAGGAACTGCCTGGCCTTTTAATGAGAGTTGGTGAAAGACTGAGTGTAGACGGCCTTAAAAGACCCAGTCTAGCAGGTCACCTTAACCGGTGGATTCTCTCTGTTAGCACAACATCTGGGTCATGTACTCTAAGAGGTTTTTCAAGCTATTTAAAAAATTTGGGCCCATCTAGAATTACCCCATATTAGTTTCTGAAACTTGCTCAAAGATGACCGACCTTGGCCTTTCTCAACTGATGCCAGATCAGCAAGACCCTGGACAGTAAGAGTCTTCTCAAACTTGAACCCCAAGGCAACTTCATCTGCAGCATCTTGCTACAGCACAGACCTAGTTAGGTTTTATTGGTACTGTTAGGCAGGCCCATAATGAATAGTCTAGACTATCCCTAACCCTCAACCCCGTTCTATCACAGAGGACAAGACAATCATAAAGGTAGAGGATGAATCACAGACACTCATCTGTTCTCTCCTTCATTCCCTTCCTCACTCTAATCTTCCTCCCCTCCATCCTCTCTCACACACACACACACCCTCGCCCATTCACTCACTCGTACTCTCTCTCTTTCTATCTCTCTTCCCATCCGTCCACCCCCACCCCATGCACACAGTTCTGACTAGATGACCTGTCTGCTAGCGAGCTAACTGTATCCTATGCAGTCGGCTAGCTACAAAGTGTGTGTGGAGTGGGTCTGGGGATGGCTGTGCTACTAGTGCTAGCATGGCTCAGTGTGTGTTAGCGTGTTAGCGTGTTAGCTTGGGGGGTGGGGGTGTTGAAGCTCTCCTCCAGTATATTGACACTGCCTCTCTCTGATCACTCCCCAACCAACAGGCCTCAGCCAGCGGGAAGCCAACGTTAAGGGTAATACCATTTAATTTAATACTAGACTCTTACCCAACAATTACGATCCCACCAATCAAACTACAAACCGCCAAATAGTTAAGAGTTCCCAAAGAATGTGCATCATTCTGCCCGCCACACGCACTCTCCCTCCCTCCCCCAAGATTTGCTCAATTTGTGTGATTTTCTGTGATGTCTTTTCAGAACGCATTCTTCATAGAACCCTAGAGACGGTTTGTCACAGTCGTCCCACCCCCCGCCTCCCTCCCCTCTCTCTCTTGTTTGTTCATGTCCCAGAATAGGACCGCAAGGGGAGGGGGGAGAGAGAGAGAGGGCGGAGGGGGCATCCAATCAGACACACAATGCAGGCCTAATGAGTTCAAATCGTTTTAATGCAAATTGGACAGATTTACATTCTCTAGAAGAGTGGGAGGATACTAGTACAACCAGTTATTTCTGTGTAGGAGCGAGAGAGAGCTGGGCAAAGAGAGAAAGAAAGAGACTGGGGAAGATGAAGAGGGAGGGAGCTTCAACCACCCCACCTCATCTCAATGCTCAAGTCATCAACAGCCATCCCCATTGGCGCACCACAACCTGCCAATCAAAAACTCTGATTGATTCTGATTGGAGCTGGCCTATTTTGGATGGGGTTGGGTGTGGTCGTCATGGCGCTAGCTGTGCTCTTTGGCTGTTGTTCCTTAGCAACCTGAAAACACTGTTGTCTGCTTGTTTAGTTCTCTGTACAATCTCTGTTTTGGGTTTATAACAACGACGTGTCCAACCCTTTTGTCTTGTTTTGTTTTTTCTTGTCTCCTCCTCTTCCTCCTCCCGTTCCTTCTCCTCTCCCTCTATCCCATTGTCCCCTCCCTCCTCCCGGCCTCCCTCCCTCCCACCATCTCTCCATCCCTCCCTCCCCTCCCTCCCTCCCTCCCTCCCTCCGTCCCTACAGGATGTGCGTTTATCACGTTTTCTACCAGGGCTATGGCACAGAATGCAATCAAAGCCATGCACCAGTCTCAGACTATGGAGGTACTGTACCCTCGCCCTTTCTCTTCAATTTCCTCTCTCCGTCTCTCTCTCACTCTCTTCATCTCTCGTCATCTCTCTCTCTCTCTAGATCTCTCTCTCCATCTCTCTCTCTCTCCATCTCTCTCTCTCTCTCTCTCCTCGTCTCTCGTCATCTCTCTCTCTCTCCGTCTCTCTCTCACTCTCTTCATCTCTCGTCATCTCTCTCTCTCTCTAGATCTCTCTCCATCTCTCTCTCTCTCCATCTCTCTCTCTCTCTCTCCTCGTCTCTCGTCATCTCTCTCTCTCTCGCTCTCTATCACTCTCTCAATCTCTCTATCCGTCTCTCTCTATATTGCTCTCTATCACTTGCTCAATCTCTCTATCCATCTCTCTTTTACTCTCTCTCTATCTCTCTCAATCTCTCTCCATCTCTCTCTCTCTCTCTCTCTCTCTCCATCTCTGTGTGATAGAATCTGTCACATGCTCATCATCCTTTGGCCAAATATGTCAAAGTAGGACAAAGAAGAAAAGTCACTTTCAAAACTCTCTCAGTCACAGCAGTCATTCTTCCCAGAAAAAGAAATAACATAAAAGCTTTTGGAAAAAAGTGTCAAAACAGACAAGGTAACATAAGCAAGGACCCCAGATCACACTGATCAGCCTGACTGGCTCTGTTAAGGATGTCACACTCCTCAGAAAGAGAAGAGATGAGACAGGCAGCATTATAGACGCCCACATTTAGACAGGACCCCCATCAGTGACCCTATGACCTCTCCATTGGGAGTGTGTCTGTGGGTTGTGGTGTCCTTGTCAGTTTGTAGGGTTTTTGACAGTAGGAGATGACAGGGATGTGATTGCAGGAGAATTACAGGGCCAAGGTCAGACGTGTGTGTGTGTGTGTGTGTGTGTGTGTGTGTGTGTGTGTGTGTGTGTGTGTGTGTGTGTGTGTGTGTGTGTGTGTGTGTGTGTGTGTGTGTGTGTGTGTGTGTGTGTGTGTGTGTGTGAGAGAGAGAGATCTGGTAATGACAGTGTATTAAAGACAGAGATTGACAGTCACCTTAGTGGCTCTCTCATTATGGATGATGATGATGGTAGCCATCCATATTGATGTGCTGTGACCCTGACAGTGTGCATGTGTCCGTGCTTGTATGCATGTCTATGATGTCTGTGTCGTGCGGTGTGTGTGTGTATGACTTTGTGTTGCAGTGTGTGTGTTTACCCCCCATGTTGCTCTTAATCAGTGTTCCCTATTTATACTATTATAACCTTCTGTACCTTGGCCCAGTTAACTTTCCCAATATCCTCTGCTTTTTAACACACACATAAAGCCCTAAACAGGAGGCAGAGATCGAAGTGGACAATGACAATGGGGAAAAAGCTTAATTTCCATGTGAAAAACATGCTGCTGACTAGCTCTGGGCAGGACCCAAATTGCTGCAGCGTTTTTGTAACGTCCCCAGTTTGCAATTTAAAAGTAATTACTTTGGGTCCGAATGAGGATTGGTAAATAGAGTTTGGTTATTGTCTTGGCTCTATCGTCCCCCACTGTTTTAGATTGTGTGCCTGTGTGTTTGTGTGTTTGTGTGTGTCTGTGTGTGCGCATTTCTATGTGTATTTGTGTGACTTTGCCTTTCACTAATGGCCTTGTCACTGTCGTATCCATTCTCATTATAGTCTGGCATTCAGGACACACACACACACACACACACACACACACACACACACACACACACACACACACACACACACACACACACACACACACACACACACACACACACACACACACACACACACACACACATACTTTATAAATGTCAGGGCATTATGAAAGTGGATATGAACAGGACAGGTCATTTACGAGAAAGCACATTCATTTACAAACCCACGAACACACACACACACACACATTCACGCATGCGCACACACACACACACCAGAGAGACAGAGAGAGAGAGCACAGCGGATGTTGACTGTTCCCGGTGGAGAGAAGTAGGGCAGACTAATATGGTTGTATTTGTGTTACTCACGGTACTCTGTATTGCCTGATGATTTGTGGCTGTGTGTATAATATTCATCCTGCCTATAAAGGCTGTTTGATTGGTTAGAGGGCTGTTCTCTCTGCTCTGGCTAATATCAGGGCCGGCTCCAGGTATAAATGACCTAAGCAAGCAACATTGTTTGAGGGGGAACTCAGTCGGGGTCTCATCTTACTGTTGAGAGGTAGAATACGCAAGGTGCAATTTCAACATTTGGTTGTGCAGGAAATTTGCTTTAAAACTGCCACTTTTTCTCTCCATCCCATGGCAAAATGGCGAGAATTGCAGGAAATTAGCTGTACAATGACTAAGAAAGGGCTCTGCCCCATGGCAAAATGTGTAGAATTGTATGACATTTGTTATAAAACGGCAACATGTTCTCTACTCCCCATGGCAAAATGTACTTTAAAATGTAAATGTTTCTCTCCGCTATCAAGAGGGGGGCCAAAATGTTTTGTCCCCCACAACCAAATCTCGCTCAGGGCCCCCAAAAAGCTAGGGCCGGCCCTGGCTAATATTAGGACTTCTAGAGACTGAGGCTACACACAACACAGCAAATGGAGTGTGAGTGAGGAAACACTGCCGTGTATGTTTGGAGACTGGACAAACAAGACAAGTTAATGGGAGAAAAAATAGGGATGGAGGGATGGAGAGATTGACACAGTGAGGGAGATATAGCAGAGAAACAGACGTCTCTGTGTCTGCTATTTACCACCAGCCCATTAAAACTAACAAGCTCATAGTCCTATAGACGGGTTTGTTGTTTAGTAACAAAACTGACGCATTCGCAACTATGGGGCAAAACAGACAGTTGGCTTAGACTGTTGACAACATGTAAACTATATTTCATCTCCAATGTTTGTTGAAATATATATATATATATATATATATTGCACAATGAGCAATTGTCTCTCAAATACACTACATGACCAAAAGTATGTGGACACCTGAACATCTCATTCCAAAATCATGGGCATTAATATGGAGTTGGTCCCGCCTTTGCTGCTATAACAGCCTCCACTCCTCTGGGAAGGCTTTCCACTAGATGTTGGAACTGCAGGGACTTGCTTCCATTCAGCCACAAGAGCATTAGTGAGGTCAGGCACTGATGTTGGGCGATTAGGCCTGGCTCGCAGTCAACGTTCCAATTCATCCCAAAGGTCTTCGATGGGGTTGAGGTCGGGGCTCTGTGCAGGCCAGTCACGTTATTCCACACCAATCTCGACAAACCATTTCTGTATGGACCTCGCTTTGTGCACAGGAGCATTGACATGCTGAAACAGGAAAGGGCCTTCCCCAAACTGCTGCCACAAAGTTGGAAGCACAGAATCATCTAGAATGTCATTGTATGCTTTAGCTTTAGGATTTCCCTTCACTGGAACTAAGAGGCCCGAACCATGAAAAACAGCCCCAGACCATTATTCCTCCTCTACCAAACTCTGCAGTTGCCATTATGCATTCGGGGAGGTAGCATTCTCCTGGCATCCGCCAAACCCAGATTCGTCTGTCGGACTGCCAGATGGTGAAGCGTGATTCATCACTCCAGAGAACGTGTTTCCACTGCTGAGTCCAATGGCGGCGAGCTTTACACCACTCCAGCCAACGGTTGGCATTGCGCATGGTGATCTTAGGCTTGTGTGCGTCTGCTCGGCCATGGAAACCCATTTCATGAAGCTCCTGACGAACAGTTCTTGTGCTGACGTTGCTTCCAGAGACAGTTTGGAACTCTGTAGTGAGTGTTGCAACTCAGGACAGACTATTTTTACGCCCTACATGCTTCAGCACTCGGTGGTCCCATTCTGTAAGCTTGTGTGGCCTACCACTTCGCGGCTGAGACGTTGTTGCTCCTAGACGCTTCCACTTCACAATAACAACACTTACAGTTGACTGGGGCAGCTCTAGCAGGGCAGAAATTTGACGAACTGACTTGTTGGAAAGGTGGCATCCTAATCACTGAGCTCTTCACTAAGGCCATTCTACTGCCAATGTTTGACTATGTAGATTGAATGGCTGTGCACTCGATTTTATACACCTGTCAGCAACGGGTTTGACTGAAATAGCCGAATCCACTAATTTGTGTCCATATACTTTTGTATATATAGTGTACATCATCACAAAACAAGACATGGTATCAAGAACAAGATTAAACTAGCACCTTCGATTCCCCAAATGGCAGCTTCTTGTCATTGTTGCTAGCGAACTGGCCATCCAGAACCACAAAAACACACGGCATTCTGAAGCCCCATTGTCACCTAACCCGTTTATATGTATACGTCTGACTGATCATATAAGGCTGCATATATCATCCCCTTATTTAACCTTTATTTAACTAGGCAAGTCAGTTAAGAACAAATTCTTATTTTACAATAACGGCCTACTCCGGCCAAACCCTCCCGTAACCCGGACGACGGTGGGACAATTGTGCGCCACCTATGGGACTCCCGATCACGGCCGGTTGTGATACAGCCCGGGATTGAACCAGGGTCTGTAGTGACACCTCTAGCACTGAGATACAGTGGCTTAGACCGCTGCGCCACTCAGGAATACTTAGAGTATTCTATCTATCATCAATCTATTGCATTTACATATTTTTCCATTAATTTTATTACTTTTTTTACATTTATTTTTTACGTTTTAGTCATTTAGCAGATGCTCTTATCCTACTAATGTTGAGCCCTGTTTTATTAGGAGGGAGGGAGAGAGAACAAAATTGCTTATTTTCTTGTATATATTTCCCGTTTGAGTCCATAATAAGTACAATCTGTGGCTTGTGTATGTCCTCAGTGGGTGTGGGGGGATTGTCAGGAGGGATATCAGGGTGGCTGACGGGGGGGGCTCAGAGGGGGTGGGATCCACTGGGCTTGGGGTTCTTAATTTGTCTGTCCTGCTGTGATGTCGAGGCTATGGTAAGGGGTAGACTGTTCTGCTGTGGTGTCGAGACTTTGGTCAGGGTCTGAGGTGGGCTGTTCTGCTGGCTTCTCTGCGGTGGTGGCCACAACACTCACTCAACATAACCAACAAAAATGGGTCACAACTTCTGGAGCTCTGTCGCACGCTGGGTATGTACATAGTCAATGGTAGGCTCCTACGGTAGGTACACCTATAGTTCATCTCTTGGCTGTGGTACTGTAGACTACTTTATCACTGACCTCAACCCAGAGTCTCTCAGAGCGTTCAAAGTCAGCCCACTGACTCCCCTATCAGATCACAGCAAAATCACAATCTACTTGAACAGAGCAATACTCAATCATGAGGCATCAAAGCCAAACGAACTGAATAATATTAAGAAATTATATAGGTGGAAGGAAAGTAGTGTAGAAACCTACCAAAAAGCAATTAGGGAACAACAAATTCAATCCCTTTTAGACAACTTCCTGGACAAAACATTTCACTGTAATACTGGTGTAAACTTGGCAGTAGAAAACCTAAACAGTATATTTGACATCTCAGCTTTCCTATCAAATCTAAAAATGTCAAACAGAAAACAGAAGAAAATGAACAACAATGACAAATGGTTTGATGAAGAATGCAAAAACTTAAGAAAGAAATTGAGAAACCTGTCCAACCAAAAACATAGAGACCCAGAAAACCCGAGTCTACGCCTTCAGTATGGTGAATCACTAAAACAATACAGAAATACACTACGGAAAAAGAAGGAACAGCACGTCAGAAATCAGCTCAATGTAATTGAAGATTCTAACCACTTCTGGGGAAATTGGAAAACACTAAACAAACAACAACATGAAGAGTTATCTATCCAAAACGGAGATGTGTGAGTAAACCACTTCTCAAATATTTTTGGCTCTATAACAAAGAACAAACAGCAAAAACATATACATGATCAAATACAAATCTTAGAATCAACTATTAAAGACTACCAGAACCCACTGGATTCTCCAATTACATTGAATGAACAAAAGGACAAAATACAAACTCTCCAACCCAAAAAGGCCTGTGGTGTTGATGGTATCCTCAATGAAATGATAAAATATACAGGACACAAATTCCAATTGGCTATACTTAAACTTTTTAACATCATCCTTAGCTCTGGCATCTTCCCCAATATTTGAAACCAAGGACTGATCACCCCAATCCAAAGTGGAGACAAATTTGAACCCAATAACTACCATGGTATATGCGTCAACAGCAACCTTGGGAAAATCCTCTGCATTATCATTAACAGCAGACTTGTACATTTACTCAGTGAAAACAATGTACTGAGCAAATGTCAAATTGGCTTTTTACCAAATTACCGTACGACAGACCACGTATTCACCCATGTACACAAACAACAAATGTGCGGTTACAATTTTGCAAAAAACACACCCCACAGGGCCTTGGGGTGAGAAAGGGATGCAACTTAAGCCCCACCCTCTTTAACATTTATACAGTTGAAGTCAGAAGTTTACATACACTTAGGTTGGAGTCATTAAAACTTGTTTTTCAACCACTCCACAAATGTCTTGTTAACAAACTATAGTTTTGGCAAGTCGGTTAGGACATCTACTTTGTGCATGACACAAGTCATTTTTCCAACAATTGTTTACAGACAGATTATTTCACTTATAATTCGCTGTATCACAATTCCAGTGGGTCAGAAGTTTACATACACTAAGTTGACTGGGCCTTTAAACAGATTGGAAAATTCCAGAAAATGATGTCAAAGCTTTAGAAGCTTCTAATAGGCTAATTGACATAATTTGAGTCAATTGGAGGTGTACCTGTGGATGTATTTCAAGGCCTACCTTCAAACTCAGTGCCTCTATGCTTGACATCATGGGAACATCAAAAGATCTCAGCCAAGACCTCAGGAAAATAATTGTAGACCTCCACAAGTCTGGTTCATTCTTGGGAGCAATTTCCAAATGCCTGAAGGTACCACGTTCATCTGTACAAACAATAATACGCAAGTATAAACACCATGGGACCATGCAGCCGTCATACCGCTCAGGAAGGAGATGCATTCTGGCTCCTAGAGATGAACGTACTTTGGTGCGAAAAGTGCAAATCAATCCCAGAACAACAGCAAAGGACCTTGTGAAGATGCTGGAGGAAACAGGTACAAAAGTATCTATATCCACAGTAAAACGAGTCATGTATCGACATACCTGAAAGGCCGCTCAGCTTGGAAGAAGCCACTGCTCCAAAACCGCCATAAAAAAGCCAGACTACGGCTTGCAACTCTACATGGGGACAAAGATTGTACTTTTTGGAGAAATGTCTTCTGGTCTGATGAAACAAAAATAGAATTGTTTGGCCATAATGACCATCGTTATGTTTGGAGGAAAAAGGGGGAGGCTTGCAAGCCAAAGAACACCATCACAACCGTGAACCACGTGGGTGGCAGCATCATGTTGTGGGGGTGCTTTGCTGCAGGAGGGACAAGCGCACATCACAAAATATATGGCATCATGAGGGAGGAAAATTATGTGGATATATTGAAGCAACATCTCAAGACATCAGTCAGGAAGTTAAAGCTTGGTCGCAAATCAAATCAAATGTATTTATATAGCCCTTCGTACATCAACTGATATCTCAAAGTGCTGTACAGAAACCCAGCCTAAAACCCCAAACAGCAAGCAATGCAGGTGTAGAAGCACGGTGGCTAGGAAAAACTCCCTAGAAAGGCCAAAACCTAGGAAGAAACCTAGAGAGGAACCAGGCTATGAGGGGTGGCAAATGGGTCTTCCAAATGGACAATGACCCCAAGCATACTTCCAAAGTTGTGGCAAAATGGCTTAAGGACTACAAAGTCAAGGTATTGGAGTGGCCATCACAAAGCCCTGACCTCAACCCTATAGAAAATTTGTGGGCAGAACTGAAAAAGCGTGTGTGAGCAAGGAGGCCTACAAACCTGACTCAGTTACACCAGCTCTGTCAGGATGAATGGGCCAAAATTCACCCAACTTATTGTGGGAAGCTTGTGGAAGGCTACGTGAAAAGTTTGACTCAAGTTAAACAATTTAAAGGCAATGCTACCAAATACTAATTGAGTGTATGTAAACTTCTGACCCACTGGGAATGTGATGAAAGAAATAAAAGCTGAAATAAGTCAGTCTAAACTGAGTTTAAATGTATTTGGCTAAGGTGTATGTAAACTTCCGACTTCAACTGTATCAACGAACTAGCGAGGGCACTAGAACAGTCTGCAGCACCCGGTCTCACCCTACTAGAATCTGAAGTCAAATGTCTACTATTTTCTGATGATCTGGTGTTTCTGTCCCCAACCAAGGAGGGCCTACAGCAGCACCTAGATCTTCTGCACAGATTATGTCAGACCTGGGCCCTGACAGTAGATCTCAGTAAGACAAAAATAATGGCCTTCAAAAAAAGGTCCAGTTGCCAGGACCACAAATACAAATTCCATCTAGACACCATTGCCCTAGAGCACACAAAAAACGATACATACCTTGGCCTAAACTTCAGCGCCACAGGTAACTTCCACAAAGCTGTAAACAAGCTGAGAGACAAGGCAAGAAGGGAATTCTATGACATCAAAGGAACATAAAATTCGACATAACAATTAGGATCTGGCTAAAAATACTTGAATCAGTTATATAACCCATTGCCCTTTATGGTTGTGAGGTCTGGGGTCCGCTCACCAACCAAGAATTCACAAAAGATACAAACACCAAATTGAGACTCTGCGTACAGAATTCTGCAACAAATATCCTCCGTGTACAACATAAAACACCAAATAACGCATGCAGAGCAGAATTAGGCCGATACCCGCTAATGATCAAAATCCGGAAAATAGCTGTTATATTCAACAACCACCTAAAAGGAAGCGATTCCCAAACCTTCAATAACAAAGCCATCACCTACAGAGAGATGAACCTGGAGAAGAGTCCCCTAAGCAAGCTGGTCCTGGGGCTCTGTTCACAAACACAAACAGACCCCACAGAGAAAACAAAACGATAATTACTTGACATATTGGAAAGAATTAACAAAAAAACTGAGTAAACTAGAATGGTATTTGGCCCTAAACAAAGAGTACACAGTGGCAGAATACCTGGCCACTGTGACTGACCCATGCTTAAGGTAAGCTTTGACTATGTACAGACTCAGTGAGCTTAGCCTTGCTATTGAGAAAGGCCGTTGTAGGCAGACCTGGCTCTCAAGAGAAGACAGCCTATGTGCACACTGCCCACAAAATGAGGTGGAAACTGAGCTGCACTAAATGTCATTCTGAAAACCCTCCCACTTGCTGGCCAACATATTTTCTTGAGGAGTTTATATTCAATAGGGTTTTCAGTAGATTTATCTTAAGCCATCCCTTTAAATACGGTGTACCTTTTAGTTCAAATTTTGTTGACAGGCTAGAATATATCGAGAGAACCATTTCAAAATATTAGGGATAAGTGAAAGAAAGCCATCTCAATATATACATATTTGTCTCAGTTTCAGCACCAATTGGTAGATTTAAAAATACTCTGGTCTTGTAGATTATTTAGGTTTAGGAAAGTATTTATGAAACATGAAAAACAGATTTAGAGATACTAGAGATACGCATGAAAGAAAGAAAGTGGTGGTTTGATTCGTTCTGAAAATTGCCACATTCTTTAACCCATGGTAATGTTGTAAGATTAGTGTACATATAATTATAATAGGGAGAATAGTGTATAATAGTAGGCTATACCCTCATCTATTGCCTGCACTAATCATGGAACTGTGGGATGCGGCCTGGTCTTATAGACTAAACGTAACATAGTAAAAGTAAATCCGGGACCCCCAAATTAGTATGATATGTTACGTTTTGGTATGGTTACAGGGCCGTGACGTCATTTACAGAGGAAGCAAATGAAGGTAAACAACATGTCATTAAATGGAATAATAATGTCGGCTATACCAACTGAAGGGAACTAACAATAGTTGAATATGTGTGGTTATTATGTCTACTGGCAGTCAACATTGATAGTGGCTAATATTTAACATGATAGAAATAGGAAATAGAGAAAGTCGGGGTAGCCTATAATTAAGATATTTGAGAGTGCACATCCCTACAAGTTAAAAGGCTGTACAATTTAAATTCTGCGTAATGGCACAGCATTTCATAAACTTTACTGTGGGAAAGTTATATGTTGATATGCTTAAATTTGCTGCCGTATGACTGGTTTCACATTTGTCTTCAGCGATTATAAGGTTAAATGGATCAACAAGTGTCATTTATACTTACAATTCCCTTATCCAAATGTATGACTCATTTACCTAGCTCTTATCAATAGCTCTTATCAATAGCTCTTATCAATAGCTCTTAACAAGTTGAAAATTCGAGTGCATGGAGAACCGTGTTATTTCTATCGGGGAAAAAATAAAGTAGATGTTTTTTCCACTTGGAACCAGTAGGTTCATTAGACTTTATTTGCGTGTGAAAGTGGTGGAATTATTAGGGAATTAAGTCGAGGTCAGAATAAGGCGTATCTGTAGACACACCTTCATTTCATCTCCACCCCAAACGAATAGCGTGTGAATAGCATGCTGTTCTCATGCTAAAGTTCAAGGTCAGAATATGCAATGAGAGAAAAGTGCATAAAAAGGGAATTATGTTCCATTTACACATTCTTAACTCAGGTCGGAAATCCCCCCTTAGAGAAAAGCCATGATTTAGCCCAAATCACTCGAGTATCAGTCTCTGGAGCTCTATGGCCCCTGCCCCTCCACCCCCTCCCAGGATCGGCCTCTCATTCTGGGCCGTGTTTTCCAGGCCTGCTGGGTGTCAGCTGGAGTAATGAGATATTTAGCAGAGAGAGAGAGGGAGAGAAAGCCCCGTCTCCAGGGGGAATGCGCTCTAACACAAGAGGCCCCTGACTGACTCTCCTCCGAATGCAATTTTCTCCCTTCTTTATCTCTCGTCTGCTCGTCAGAATGAAGGGAGGAAATAAGTGCTGGAGAGAGGGAGTAAATATGGCTGAGCTGCCTTCAGCTAAAGAGACATGTTCATCGGCTGATAGATACAGTCAAACCCTCAGAGATTAACACACAGTGAGAGACACACACACCCACACTCAGACAGACACACAGACACAGAGGCCAGCCCTATAGTATGATAGAGAGGTGATATATATGCCATCTGGTTAGGATGGCGATCACAGTATGAGCCAAACCCCATCACAAACTCCCTAACTGAGTCTGAAAACTCGCCTCCAACTAAATGTTTCAATTAAAAGCTTTTTATTCTCCCGTGGCAGATTGTGTGTTTGAGCAGGTTTTGCCCCCCAGTTAGGCTTTGATTTCAGCGTGAGTAATGTACTGGTGTGATATGATAGATTATAATGTCTGTGGTTTAGTGTCCTCTGTAGTTAAATCACCGCTGCTGTGTCTTTTATGTTACAGCTCACTGTTTAGCGTGTGTGTGTGCGAGTTATCTTCTACTTTTTTAATCAAATTTTATTTGTCACGTGCGCCAAATACAACAGGTGTAGTAGACCTTACCGTGAAATGCTTACTTACAAGCCCAACAATGCAGTTCAAGAAATAGAGTTAAGAAAATATTTACTTAACAAACAAAGTAAAACATTTAATTAAAAGTAACACAATAAAATAATAATAACCAGACCATTTACCAGTACCAAATTATTTTGGGTTATCCAATATTCAATATTCAGACTCAAACACAGTACTGTCATCAGCAAAGACACAAACACACACACGTAGAGGACACACACACACACAGTGAGAGAGAGAGAGACACACACACACAGAAACACATGTACCTCATTTACGGACACAATGGTCTGATTCTCTCATTCTCTCTCTAAGCTCTCTAAATCTCTTTCTCTCACCTCTCTTGCACTCGTCTCCCTTTCCCTCTGACCATCTCTGTTCTCTCTCTCTACCTCCGTCTCCCCGTCCCTCTTTATCTCGCTCTTTCTTTCCCCCACTCCCACTCTCCGTGAGATGATGAAATACTTTTAGAACTCAGGAAATCGCTTTCTGTGGAAATAAACCTATTCTGGACTGTAAGATAACTGTCCCTTATGGGAAGCTAGTCTCTTCCCCTTAGTTGTGTGTGCTTATTAGTGTCGTGTTACGTGTGTGTGTGTGTCCGCGTGCATTGTACGTATGTTGTGTTAGGTTTAGTTTGTAACCAATTCCTTGTGAAACCAATCAAATGTTGGTATATTTTGAATATGAATTTAGAAAATTGCTCGTGCAATACTGAACCCTGTCTCCCCCTTCTCTCCCACCCTCCCTCCTCCCTCCCCCAGGGCTGCTCGTCTCCCATTGTGGTGAAGTTTGCTGACACGCAGAAGGACAAGGAGCAGCGGCGCCTGCAGCAGCAGCTAGCTCAGCAGATGCAGCAGCTCAACAACGCCACCACCTGGGGGAGTCTGACAGGGCTGGGCGGCCTCACCCCGCAGTATCTGGCTGTAAGAGGACACGCCGCGTCGCCCACCCCTTACTGCAGCCCCGCAGCCAACGCATCCGTCGCCGCCGCAGTCAGTGCCACCCTCCCCGCCCCCCACTACCCTCCCTGCCGTCGCCAACCGCCGACCCCCCCCCCCCCCCCCCCCCCACGCCCACACACCCAGAGTGTCAGACCCTGCTTCCTATCCCTTTCCCCCTCTCTTCCCCCCTTAAGAGTGCACTCCCCCCTCCTTCTCCCTCTCTCAGGGGGTGTAGCCGTGACAGGGAAATGAGGCCTTTGAATCATAGGGGTCAAGGTTCAATGGGCGGGGCCAATCGCTGGTGCGATCCAATAAGAGGTCTTTCCCATGTCTAATATCGTCATCCTATTGGGTCACAGCGGTGATTGATTGACAGATTGGCACGTGGTGTTCAGAAGCCTCATTCCCCCTCCCTTCTTCAATACTTTATAGCATTTCAGAACCCCCCTCTCAACTCATTCTTAGGACCCCCTTCCTTCGGTAGCCTCTTTCAGAACTGACCCTCTTCCTCTTTCACCCTGAAACCTTCTGTCCCCAACTTCTCTGAAACAGACCAGTCTACTCTTCCTTGAGTCCCCTTCATCACAGCTAGGATCTTTCCTGAAACTGTAAACGTGTAAATAGGTGTACTAGGTGTACAAAGTTGTAAATGTACTGCAGTAAATGTACATAAGCCTTTGAGGGTTTTTTTGACAGTTACTCTCAGTGTTCTATTCTGAAATTGTACATGTCTCAGTGACTCAGTGGTTAGATGCACAGTAGTAGATGTCATATTCAATGTTTATATAGCCTATAGCCCACATGCAGTAATGCTACCAAGATCATGATGATACTAGCAGAGCTGAGATAGTGAGGGTGATCACTGTTTCTATTTCCAATCCTTCCTCCTCACTCTGTTTCTCTCTCTCTTATTATTTTCCTATCTTTTATCTCTCTATCGCTCCTCTCTTTCTTTCTCCCTCAGTTGCTTCAGCAGGCCACCTCCTCCAGTAACCTTGGAGCCTTCAGTGGGATCCAACAGATGGCAGGTGAGTCCAGTAGATGTACACACACACACACACACACACACACACACACACACACACACACACACACACACACACACACACACACACACACACACACACACTGAGTGATATTGTAGAAACTATGTAGTTTTCTAAGATGTCGCTGTTGTTCAGATGAGTCTGTTATCCATCAGGACAGAAGAGTGTACTTGGCCTCAAAGGAGGGATGTTTAGTCCGGCATTAAGGCAACAGAGAAGGAAAATAGAGAGAGATGAGATAGGAGCTCTGCTCACTGTTTCCCCCTGCTGGTCTCCTTTGTCTTTTCCTCTGCATGTTCTCCTACCCACACTCCCACCTATCTCTCCATCCTTTATCCTCTTTATCCCACTCCTTTGTCTCTATCTCCTCTCCTTCTTTCCTTCAATTGCTTTCTCTGAATCCCTCACCCTACCATCCCACCTACCCCCCCTCTTTCTCCCGTCCTCCTACGCCCTGCCTCTCTCCCTCTTGCCGCCTCACTCCCACCCTCTCTCCCTCCCTCTCTCTCTCTTTCTCGCTCTCTCCCTCTCCTTGGGTGCTCAGTAAGCTGTCAGCTCCTAATTGTAGACTGTTTAGCTGGCTGACAGAGAGAAGCAGAGGGGGAATATTTATAGCAGCTATCGGCACAGGAGTACTGTAATTGCCAGCACCGCTGAAGGAAAGAATACATTCTAATAAGTAGTGCAAAACTCGACGGATTTCAGGAACTGGTTGTTGCAGGGCAGAAATAATGTATTCCTAAAGTAGTAAGCTCATTGGCTCAAGTTTTTAAAATGTGTATCTATGTCTTGCAAAGTAGGTGGGTTGAGCGTTCTGGACTTGGGGACATTTTTAAGAGACCGTAATGTTGGTTGATGTGGTGTAGTTGAGTGAGGATGGGCTCTGAGGATCTTTTACCTCAGTGAATGGCTGTTAGAACTCTCTCTCATATACACACACACACACACACACACACACACACACACACACACACACACACACACACACACACACACACACACACACACACACACACACACACACACACACACAGCTACAGAAATGCTCAGGGACTTGGAACTGGAAGCGAAATCGCGGCTGCATTCCGGAATCCTTTTGGCCGTCCATCTGTCGCTGGGCAACCGTACATGATTGGCAGTAGATGTGAGACAGCTCAGTGACATCTGGTCCCAGTCTTCAGCATGAGGAGTCGGAGAGCTGTGAGAGGCTCAATTACCCCAATGAGCATTCAATTAGAGCCAGCTAGCTAGCTAGCGCTTACGATAGAGCCCCGGCCCAGCTCAGTCCAGGCGGCATACAGAGGCTCCCTAAAGCTATACAGCCCAGAGTACACAGCACAGCCTAGCACAGCACAGCCTGCCAGCTGTATAGCCCCAATACTGGAGCTTCCTCTTTCTGATACAGTTGAAGTAGGAAGTTTACATACACCTTAGCCAAATACATTTAAACTCAGTTTTTCACAATTCCTGACATTTAATCCTAGTAAAAATTCCCGGTCTTAGGTCAGTTAGGATCACCACTTTATTTTAAGAATGTGAAATGTCAGAATAATAGTAGAGTGAATGATTTATTTCAGCTTTTATTTCTTTCATCACATTCCCAGTGGGTCAGAAGTTTACATAAACTCAATTAGTATTTGGTAGCATTGCCTTTAAATTGTTTAACTTGGGTCAAGTTAAACAAGTTGAATTTTGGTCCATTGCTCCTGACAGAGCTGTAGGCCTCCTTGCTCGCACACGCTTTTTCAATTAAATTCTGCCCACAAATGTTCTATAGGATTGAGGTCAGGGCTTTGTGATGGCCACTCCAATACCTTGACTTTGTTGTCCTTATGCCATTTTGCCACAACTTTGGAAGTATGTTTGGGGTCATTGTCCATTTGGAAGACCCATTTGCGACCAAACTTTAACTTCCTGACTGATGTCTTGAGATGTTGCTTCAATATATCCACATAATTTTCCTACCTCATGATGCCATCTATTTTGTGAAGAGCACCAGTCCCTCCTGCAGCAAAGCACCCCCACAACATGAGGGGGTGCTGCCACCCCCGTGCTTCACGGTTGGGATGGTGTTCTTCGGCTTGCAAGCCTCCACCTTTTTCCTCCAAACATAACGATGGTCATTATGGCCAAACAGTTCTATTTTTGTTTCATCAGACCAGAGGACATTTCTCCAAAAAGTACGATCTTTGTCCCCATGTGCATTTGCAAACCATAGTCTGGCTTTTTTATGGTGGTTTTGGAGCAGTGGCTTCTTCCTTGCTGAGCGACTTTTCAGGTTATGTCGATATAGGATTCGTTTTACTGTGGATATAGATACTTTTGTACCTGTTTCCTCCAGCATCTTCACAAGGTCCTTTGCTGTTGTTCTGGGATTGATTTGCACTTTTCGCACCAAAGTACGTTCATCTCTAGGAGACAGAATGCGTCTCCTTCCTGAGCGGTATGACGGCTGCATGGTCCCATGGTGTTTATACTTGCGTACTATTGTTTGTACAGATGAACGTGGTACCTTCAGGCATTTGGAAATTGCTCTCAAGCATGAACCAGACTTGTGGAGATCTACAATTTTTTTCCTGAGGTCTTGGCTGAGATCTTTTGATTTTCCCATGATGTCAAGCAAAGAGGCACTGAGTTTGAAGGTAGGCCTTGAAATACATCCACAGGTACACCTTCAATTGACTCAAATGATGTCAATTAGCCTATCAGAATCTTCTAAAGCCATGCCATAATTTTCTGGAATTGTCCAAGCTGTTTAAAGGCACAGTCAACTTAGTGTATGTAAACTTCTGACCAACTGGAATTGTGATACACTGAATTATAAGTGAAATAATCTCTGTAAACAATTGTTGGAAAAATTACTTGTGTCATGCACAAAGTAGACGTCCTAACCGACTTGCCAAAACTATAGTTTGTTAAGAAGAAATTTGTGGAGTGGTTGAAAAACAAGTTTAATGACTCCAACCTAAGTGAATGTAGACTTCAAGTGTAAATGTTTTTTTTCAGGACAGGTGCTCTCTGCTGTTTGACATTCCAGATGAAGTGTAGACATTGCACATGAATAGCTTCCTTAGATCTCAGTCTTTATGAACAGGTACAGTAGAGAGGTTTGATATTATAGATAGCGGTTCTGTCCATATTAAAGTGATGGTATACTGGTAGCGTTGATGAGTCTTCTGCTCTGTTCTGCTCTCTAGTGCCCCCATAGCTGTGTCTCCTAGTCTTAGTCATCCTCCAGGGCCGTCAAACTCAACTCTGGACCTCGAAGCCAGTTCCACTGCCTTGTTCCATTGTTGCCCTCTAAGAAGGGACTGATTGGGTGCAATTAATTATCAGGCAGATCAGAACACCAGCAGGCTCTGGACCCCGTAGGGTGGGAGTTGAACACCCCTGCTCTTGGGAATAGTGCTATAATCCTCCCTGTTTTGCTTGATTAAGTGGCATTAGGCCCCCATCTGTGTGTGTGCGTGTGTGTGTGTGTGTCTGACTGACTGACTGAGTGTATAGAGTGTGGGGTCAGATCAGTGTCTCTCGACTCAGCCGAGCCTGATTGAGTCATCTGCTCCACTCTAAACCCACAAAGTGACAAAGCCACTCAACAGCGCTGCCCTCCATCCGCAGAGTGGAAAAATACAGTGTGTTATACAATACCACAGGGAATACTTCTAGGACAGCACATACCGTGGCCTTCATCATGGTTTATCAGAGTGTTAGTGTGTAACAATGGTCCGACTGAAGAAGATGAGCTCTTCTAGGGTCTGTCTGGTTCCTCTTCAGGTTTCTTTCTCCTTTAGGAGTTTCTCCTTACCACTTAAGCACTCTGTGACAAATTCGTTTCTTAAAAAGGGCTATGCTAATAAGATTACAAATTGTCTTATAGAGATGTGTTTTACAAGAATGATGTTGTTTATCAGGATGACTGGTTGGAACAAGTTTTTCACAATGTGCTACTAAATATATTTATAATGTCCAGGTTGTGAAGTGAAGAACAGAACTGTATTTTCTTGGAAATAGAGATTATTTTCTGAGGTTAACGGCATGTATATGAGTAGGCAACAACAGACAGCTGGCGGATGCACACGTGTTGTTTATCGCATGAGAAGTCTGCACTGTGACTGCGTCACACACACACACACACACACACCTCCTGTCCAGACCGGTCGTCACGGCAACCACAGAAACGGAACATTCTGATCAGGCTGTTCCGGAAGAAGAGAAGACAGAAGATTTCAACGCTTGTTCTTTCACGCTGTCAGACGGGCCAATCGGTACACGAGCGCCTCACTAACCAATCATACTAGCGCCTTCTCTTTATTGGTCATACCGGGTTTAGCCATCTGGTCCAATGAAAACTGTTAGTGGAAAAATAATCATCCTAACCCCCTTAAACCATTCACCCAGGTGCCAAAGTTTTCTTCATGGTGTCTCGTTCATGTGATGTTGTGTGTGTGTGTGTGTGTGTGTATTCATGGTACTGTATATACATTCAGACTGTATATACGACACATACCTCGCATTTGACAAGGTGTCCGCCCCTCTTTCCTGGGTCCATAGGAGTGTTATATAAACGGGCGTACTTTTCTCTGTGAGTTGGTCGTTGGCGCTCCATTGCTCTGTTCTACAGAGTGAGTCTGTCTGCCTTATGGAGCCTTGTCCAGCTGTCTCTCAGTAAGCTAAACAGCACTTCAGCGTATGTCCAATCTACTACGCCATATTTCTCTATTCACACACACACACACACACACACACACACACACACACACACACACACACACACACACACACACACACACACACACACACACACACACACACACACTAACTGCTCACATACACACTTTCTCTCTCACACCCACACACACACTACTGTCACACACATTGCAGGGTGCGAGGTTGACCACCCCTGGAGGTGTTTAATGGTCGTTACTTTAACATCAGTCAGAAGCTGGCATGGCCTCATTAATTATGCTTAAGTGATGGCCCATATGCTAATGCCATGTAGCTAATGAGTAAACCAGGCTACAGTTAGCCTACATACTAGACTAGAGTTGCATACTGTACATTATTTACTGCCTCCAGAAACTACACGGCACAGAGAGAACAAAGCTCTATGTTAATGTAGAGTCCAAATGCCTTGTTATACTACACGTTGTTATCTGTAAAAGACAACAACAGAATCAAACAGGAAGCTAGACAAAGTAGGGTAGGTGACGTCTAGAGATGTTCCACAGGTCTTCATGGAAGAGCTTGGACAGGTGGTTGCCAGTGCCGTCTCTCTTCCCCCTTGCAGGAGTTTAAGTCCAGCCTGTCCGTGTCTGTTTGTGGTCCACAGTTGTCAGGATCACCTCTGTCTTGGATTGGTCATATCTTGAAATGCACCCTAACCCCCCCCCCCTAAAAGTGAACTAAGATTATCATTGATAAGTACGATAGTATTGTATTATATTTATATAGCAGTTTCCACCTCAAGCACCATTCATGAGTAACACTCAGCTTGTCAACCAGACGCCTCTCATCTCCTTCGGCGTCCACGCGGTTAGCACCCGGTTCCGATGCGGTCCAGACGTGGTCCCCAGGTTTGACAACACCCTCTCTGGCTCCTCTCCTCCAGGTATGAGTGCTCTGCAGTTGCAGAACCTGGCCGCTTTAGCAGCGGCAGCAGCGGCGGCCCAAAACTCAGCCAGCCCCAACGCAAACCCCCTGTCCTCCAACGCGGCCTCCCTCGGAGCGCTGGCCAGCCCAGGTAACGCCGCTTCAGAGGGGGGTCAAACGCGGGGGACACCTGCCCTCCTATCCTACCACCACCATCATTTTCACTGTCGTCAGCAATACCATCCTCTTCGTCATCATTGCTGATGATCAAACCATCTTCATCATCATCACCGTCATTATCTTCGTCGTAGTCATTGCCGTCAACACCCACAAGATATCGCTCCATGGTGTGTGTCCGCCATCTCTTGTTCATGCGTCGTGCTGTTGTTACCATGGAGACCCCATGCCGTGTCCGTCCCGGCGCCTGCCTGCGTGTCTGTGTCTGACAGCACTTCACCTCCTCACCGTGTCATGTGACGTGTACACCTATACGGCCATATCATTCCGTGTCCCACGCGTTGTGTGTAAAAAAGTACTATAGCTCAATGTCGTCTGTGATCGGTTTTCGCACTGAGAGTTGGGTGTGTCTGTGGGTGGGTGTGTGTGGTTGTTTGTGTGGATTTGTTGTGCCTTTAAAGTGACTCTTGTCTCTTCGCTTCACAAGCCCTCTGAGACACGGGAACCTTAAGTGCAGTGGAGTTGTTTACGGGGGAGGGATGGTTGTTGGCACCTGTATGTGTCGTGTGTGATCTGCCTCTGGACATGGTCAGGGTCTGGCGACTAGAGAGACAGACAGCAGCAGTCAGGAGTTCTCTGGAGGAGATGGGTTCATCTAGGTCACATTGAGACACTCTTCTCTCCTTCTATTCCTCTTCTTCACTCTCCTGCTTTCTCACTCTCTGCTTTTCTCTTATTCTGCTCTCTCGCTCTCTGCTTTTCTCTTATTCTGCTCTCTCGCTCTTTGCTTTTCTCTTATTCTGCTCTCTCTCCCTCTGCTTTTCTCTTATTCTGCTCTCTCTCCCTCTGCTTTTCTCTTATTCTGCTCTCTCTCCCTCTGCTTTTCTCTTATTCTGCTCCCTCTCCCTCTGCTTTTCTCTTATTCTGCTCTCTCTCCCTCTGCTTTTCTCTTTTTCTGCTCTCTCTCCCTCTGCTTTTATCTTATTCTGCTCTCTCTCTCTCTCTCTGCTTTTATCTTATTCTGCTCTCTCTCTCTCTCTTTCTCTCTGCTTTTATCTTATTCTGCTCTCTCTCTGTCTCTCTCTCTCTGCTTTTATCTTATTCTGCTCTCTCTCTTTCTCTCTGCTTTTATCTTATTCTGCTCTCTCTCTCTCTCTCTCTGCTTTTATCTTATTCTGCTCTCTCTCTCTCTCTTTCTCTCTGCTTTTATCTTATTCTGCTCTCTCTCTCTCTCTCTGCTTTTATCTTATTCTGCTCTCTCTCTCTCTCTTTCTCTCTGCTTTTATCTTATTCTGCTCTCTCTCTCTCTCTCTCTCTCTCTCTCTCTGCTTTTATCTTATTCTGCTCTCTCTCTCTCGCTCTCCCTCTGCTTTTCTCTTATTCTGCTCTCTCTCTCTCTCTGATTTTATTTTTCTCTTATTCTGCTCTCTCTCTCTCTCTCTGTCTCGCTCTCTCTCTCTCTCTCTGATTTTATTTTTCTCTTATTCTGCTCTCTCTCTGCTTTTATCTTAGTCTGCTCTCTCTCTCTCTGCTTTTATCTTATTCTGCTCTCTCTCTTTCTCTTTATTTTCCCTCCTGTCTCTCTACTCGTTTTTCTCCATTCTCCATTTCTCCATTTGTCCTCTCTCTCTCTCCCTCTTCACCATCTCCCCTCGTCCTCTCTGCCTTGCTCCTCCAGTTCCCTGGTTGCTGTCTTTTCTGGAGTAGCCAAGTAACAGAGCGTGAATAAGAGCTTTGTTTAGTGTTACCCATCACCCTTTGCCTGTCCTGCTCCCTGCTTTCACCCAGCTGCTTAGCATAGGTTTAAATGTGAATTCTGCTCTCTCGCTCACTCTCTATCTCTCTCTCTCTCTTGTGTGTTCTGTGGATACTAGAGTTACATTATTAGTGCATGCTCAGACTCTGCTCAGTGCCAATGAAAGGCGACACTCTCCGCCAATGACATTTTGACTGAATATTAGTTTCAATTTGATAAAGACAGCCAATTTACCATTGAGAGACTGTCTTGCTTTTCATTTGTACTAAGTCTATTTTAAGATATCCTCTCTTTCTGATGCAGTGTAAGCGTGACTTTGAGGGGTGTGTGGACATTATGTCTACTGGAATATGAACACTTTCTGGACAATCAAATAAACGACTGTCTCTAAAGGACAATGGTTATTCACCCACATTGTACTTAGGGAACATTCAGCACTTATGCATGTTCTTGTCACTCATGATCTGTTCTTTTGTATTTGTGTGTGTCACAATCGTGTCTGTGTGTGTCACGGTCGTGTCTCTGTGTGTGTCACAATCGTGTCTGTGTGTGTGTGTGTCACAATCGTGTCTCTGTGTGTGTCACGATTGTGTCTGTGTGTGTGTGTCACGATCACGTCTGTGTGTGTGTGCCTGTGTCTCCATTCTAGGGCTAAATTAACCTTGTAAAAAAACATGTAAAATGTTTGCTGAGATATATCTCTGTCATACTTAGGGATCCTGAACAGGAGTCTAGTGAAGGGTCAAGTTGGTTGTCTGGCACTCTTGCTTGCGCTCTTGCCTGCCTGTCTGTCTGCTTTAGGTTTGGTCATTCCATGACCGCCTCACAAAGAAACAACCGAGTCCCTCACCTTTTCATAGCTAAACACGCATCCACAACTACTGTGTTCATCGCGCTCTGCATTCACATGTGTGAGGGATCTTTATATGTACACTGTTACCTGGGAGCTACTCTCATTTCTCTAGGACACTCAGTGTTGAATGAGGGCAGAGAGATTTACTTCCTGCCTGTCACTCTCTCAGCTCCAGTTTGTCTGAGCAGGGAGGATGTTGTTGCTTATGTCACTAAAATGTCCAATTGGATGCCTCCGCTTCTCTAATGCGCATGCTTGTCTTGCTCTTCCTTCCTCTTTCTCTCCCTCCCTCTCTTGCCCACTCCTTCCTCTCCTCCTCCTCCCCCTGGTATCCTCTCTTCCCGACAGCGGGCAACACAGCCAACTCCTCGGGCATGAACTCTCTGACCTCTCTGGGCACTCTGCAGGGCCTGGCTGGCGCCACCATGGGTCTGAACAACATTAATGCACTAGCAGGTAGCGTCAACAGTGAGTATTCACCGACCATTGGCCGCTCACCACTCATCTCACCACCACCGCCATCGCCATCACTCAGACACAGGGATACGCTGCTGTTGCAGAGGAACGTCATATCTAGAAACCACCTCCAGTCTGTGTTACAAACATTTATAATACTACTGGTAATGATCTAAAGACGGTACTCTAAACACTATCAAAGTCCACCAAAGTCCCGGATCCAAACATCTGTCACTGTGACCCTCAAACTATGCCCATGGTTGCCATGTGGCATCTCTCTGTGTCCGCTCCCTGAGAAATCACCTGTTCAGCCTGGCTTTATGCTCCAGGCTGCACCCCCTAACCCACCACATCCTCACAAAGACCACAGCTACCAATACATCCATCCATTTATTCATGAATCCATCCGCTTCCTGGTTGTGTCACACGGGGTGGTGCCTGTTGTAAGAGTGCTGCTGTTTGTGTTGTCGCTTCACGTCTGTGCGGGGTCGTGTACATGTCACTGGTGAATCTGCACACTCGTGTATAAGTAGAGGTTCATTTGTTCAACAACAAAAAAAGGAAAAACGTTTTTAGTAGAGGTGGAGAAGAAAATATTCTGCAACTCTTGAAAGAATACGGAAGTGGCCTTAATCAGGTTTTAGTGAGTCTACATTTATGAGGTGAGCTGTGTCCCAGTAGTCGTAGCAGGCCATGGCAGTGAGTTTCTCTGGCCACACTGAGTCTCTGTCCTGTCATGTCCTGCTACACCTCTGGGGGGAAGTCAAAGTGTGTAGCCTTAATCAGGGTTGTTATGACAGCAGAGATCCTGTAAAACCAGCCCATTCTCCACATATTCTCCCCTGACCTTTTCCTGCTTCTTCTACAGTTGCCATATCCGCTTTATAAATCACCCCACCGCTCAAACACGATGAGAATGCCAGTTTCACATTAATCTTCTTCCCCCTGTCCCCTCCTTCTTTCATTGAAGCACATCTCGGCTTTAATTGAATCGTAAAGGTCAACGGTGCAATTATTCCTGAATAAATGAGTGACCTATAATTTCCAGCGCCGTGGTCATCATTTACCTCTCTGTCAGATGGTGGCGGGCGGCGGGACATTTTGGAATATCGATCCTCTCAGACTGTTGCCCTGCCAGGCAGTGAAGCCACACTAACAAGTGTAGCTGTCCTTTCTTACCTTGCTGCTCGTCGTTACCTTCTAAATGGCCAAATAAGGACGGGGGCATCTCAGGGACGTGCTGTTTGATTGGTGTTTGACACTGTTGGTATGGGGTCTGATTGGTCTAACAGTAGTGAGGTGATTTCTCCTCTGTGTGGGTGGTGAAAACGACAAAGAGCGAGAGATTGAGCGATGCTATTGAGGAGATTGAGATATTGGATCTTGAGTACACTAGCGGGTTCTGAAGTGTGGATGTTAAACTCGTACATTAGGCCTTGAGTGTCTCGTGTGTGTCGTGTTGTGTGTGTGTGTGTGGGGGGGGGGGGGGGCTAGGGATGTTGTCATGGTGATATTTCAGCGACTGGCTGCTTATTTCTGCTGTGGTGTTCCAGTTTGCATGGGTCAGGCCAGGCTCTCCATTCACCTCTGTGTTACGTGTTTTAATGTCTATTACGTGTAGGACAAGTGTATTATGCGTGTGTGTGTGTGTGAGAGGTGAAATAAATATATAAATATGTTGTGCATATAGTTACATATCCTGTACCAAATGTTTTGAAATGTGTTTTACATTGCGTATGTATGTATGTTGAGTGAATGAGTGTGTATGTATGTATGTATGTTGAGTGAATGAGTGTATATGTATGTATGTATGTTGAGTGAATGAGTGTGTATGTATGTTGAGTGAATGAGTGTGTATGTATGTTGAGTGAATGAGTGTGTATGTATGTATGTATGTATGTTGAGTGAATGAGTGTGTATGTATGTATGTATGTTGAGTGAATGAGTGTGTATGTATGTATGTATGTATGTTGAGTGAATGAGTGTGTATGTATGTATGTATGTTGAGTGAATGAGTGTGTATGTATGTATGTATGTATGTATGTTGAGTGAATGAGTGTGTATGTATGTATGTATGTTGAGTGAATGAGTGTGTATGTATGTATGTATGTTGAGTGAATGAGTGTGTATGTATGTATGTACACTACCGTTCAAAAGTTTGGGGTCACTTAGAAATGTCCTTGTTTTTGAAAGAAAAGCTTTTTTTTTGGTCCATTAAAATAACATAAAATGTATCAGAAATACAGTGTAGACATTGTTAATGTTGTAAATGACTATTGTTGCTGGAAACGGCAGACTTTTTAAATGGAATATCTACATAGGCGTACAGAGGCCCATTATCAGCAACTATCACTCCTGTGTTCCAATGGCACGTTGTGTTCGCTAATCAAAGTTTATCATTTTAAAAGGCTAATTGATCATTAGAAAACACCTTTGCAATTATGTTAGCACAGCTGAAAACTGTTGTCCTGATTAAAGAAGCAATAAAACTGGCCTTCTTTAGACTAGTTGAGTATCTGGAGCATCAGCATTTGTGGGTTCGATTACAGGCTCAAAATGGCCAGAACAAAGGACTTTCTTCTGAAACTCATCTGTCTATTCTTGTTCTGAGAAATTATGGCTATTCCATGCGAGAAATTCCAGAAGAAAGTCCTTTGTTTCTGGCAATTTTGAGCCTGTAATCGAACCCACAAATGCTGATGCTCCAGATACTCAACTAGTCTAAAGGCCAGTTTTATTGCTTCTTTAATCAGAACAACAGTTTTGACCTGTGCTAACATATTTGCAAAAGGGTTTTCTAATGATTAATTAGCCTTTTAAAATGATAAACTTGGATTAGCTAACACAACGTGCCATTGGAACACAGGAGGGATAGTTGCTGATAATGGGCCTCTGTACACCTATGTAGATTTTCCATAAAAAATCTGCCGTTTCCAGCTACGATAGTCATTTACAACATTAATGATGTCTACACTGTATTTCTGATCAATTTGATGTTATTTTAATGGACAAAAAATGAAAATGTGCTTTTCTTTCAAAAACAAGGACAATTCTAAGTGACCCCAAACTTTTGAACGGTAGTGTAAAGTGAGTGAGTGACTGAGTGTGTATGTATGTATGTATGTGTGTGTGTGTGTGTGTGTGTGTGTGTGTGTGTGTGTGTGTGTGTGTGTGTGTGTGTGTGTGTGTGTGTGTGTGTGTGTGTGTGTGTGTGTGTGTGTGTGTGTGTGTGTGTGTGTGTGTGTGTACTGTATGTATAATGAGTGTGTGTGTGATTAAACACAACCTGCAGTGGAGCTCTAATGAGTAAGTGCACTCTTCTTTTTGTACTGTTGGGTTTTATGTAAAGTTGCACAAATGCTCTCAGGTATGGCGGCCCTGAACGGAGGCCTGGGCGGCGTGGGGCTGACCAACGGCACGGCGGGCACCATGGACGCGCTCACACAGGCCTACTCAGGGATCCAGCAGTATGCAGCCGCAGCCCTGCCCACCCTCTACAGCCAGTCCCTGCTGCAGCAGCAAGGTGCCGCCGGCAGCCAGAAAGAGGGTCAGTGGGCGTGGGGTGGAGCCAGGGGGCGGAGGGAAGGGACAGGGGGAGGGAAGAGGCAAGAGGAGGGTGGAGGGGGTTCTGGAGAGTTGAGGGGGAAGTGAAGGAATCAAGAGGTGGAGTGTTGGGAGAGAGGTATGCACTCCCAATACAGCCAGACCCGACTGCAATAGTCTAACTGGCACAAGAAGCTTTCTAGTGAGATTACTAATGCAACAACGATGCTAACCACGGCTAGCCAGAAACAGGTTGGGCACTGAGGGTAGAGGGGAGAGCATAGTGGGATAAAGACGTATGCATTAACTCTCTATAATCTCTTCACTCTGTATGTCTCTGGGTTTAACCCTTACCCGGTACTGTCCCGTGTCTCTCTCTTGTTAGGGCCTGAAGGTGCCAACCTGTTCATCTACCACCTGCCCCAGGAGTTTGGGGACCAGGACATCCTGCAGATGTTCATGCCTTTTGGAAACGTGGTCTCTGCCAAAGTCTTCATTGACAAACAGACAAACCTGAGCAAGTGCTTCGGTACGTCCACCAGCACAAACACACTGAAAACACACACCTGTGTATGAATGACATGTTATATTCCTGTTAGTGCACCCTCTCTCTCTCTAACTCGCTCTCCCTCTCTCTTCTCTTGTACCCTGTCCATTTCCTTCTCTGCTTCCCAGGGTTCGTCAGCTATGACAATCCCGTGTCGGCGCAGGCAGCCATCCAGGCCATGAACGGCTTCCAGATCGGCATGAAGAGGCTGAAGGTGCAGCTCAAACGCTCCAAGAACGACAGCAAACCCTACTGATCTTAGCACTAGGGCCTATCTGCTCCCATGTTACCACTGCTAGGGTAAGTCCCCATACGAGCCACGACCTCTACACAGGAACTGGGGGAGGGAAGTGGAGGGGGGGGGGGGGGAGACAACATTTGACCACCAGAGGGAGAAACAACTTTCTCCTTGAGTTTTTTAATTTTTTTTTCGCTTTTTTGTTTAGCAGTATTATTTATTATTACTATTATGATTTTTTGTATTATCTTTCACATGAATGCTTCCATTACCACCTTTATTTTGTACCACTTTTTAAAAAAGTAGCTATCATCGGTAGCTTTTTCAGTTGTAAAACATATTTAATTTTCTACGTGATTATTTATATACTGTTATGAGAAGAATTTCGTTACTCGAAAAACAGTAAGAAAAAAAAGCAGAAGCTATATGATTTCGTTTTTTCTCTTTGTGAACCTGAGGCCTGATAAAATGTTGAGATAAAGGGTTCATTTCTGACACACCACGCACCGATATGCACATGACCCTTGACCTCTTGGTGTTGGTTTCCGGGCCAACCACCGCTGCTTCTCTGACCCCTGATGCCTGCTGACAGACACCATGGAACAAAGGGTTAAAAAACGAAACTTAGTGGCCTCTCACCTGTTAGTCAGTCAACGACAGCATCCCATACACTCCTCTATTTCATTATTATCAGGACTCCGGTCATTTTCATTTCTTAATGTGAAGAATGTTTATTTCACACTAAAACAATGTTAGCAAAGTATGATTTTCTGGGTCAGATCACATTGGTCTTTGCTGAAAGGGATATTGTGTAGAACATTTTCAAAGTAACATCCAGAATCTGATGAAGGCTATAAGAAAATAAATGTATGGGTGGGAAGTTAACTGAAAATACTTGATGTTTCTTGAGAGATAAAAAAAGAAATTCAAAGTACCGAAAGCCACAGGCCTGTACATTTTATTTGTAAAAAAAGCAGTTCTATTTTTATACAAAATTTTTACGGCCTCAGAAAAAAATGATTTTATTTATTGCTTATCGTTAAGTTATTGGACTCCTATAAAGAACAGAATCCGTTAGAATAGAACCTTGTTGAGTAGTCTTCTGAAATTCGGAACTGTAGAATTCTCTAGAACAGAGCCAGGTTCACACCTCGCTCTACCTCTGCTCCCTTCACTTTCACACGCCTCTCTCTGTCTGTGCATCACATCTGTCCATCTGTGATCAGCTCTTTCTCTCTCTCTCTCTCTCTCTCTCTCTCTTTCTCTCTCCATCAGCATCGGTACTTCACCTGTCAAATTTCAACCTTTCCTTGCGTTTCGTTTTTTTGTTCACGTGTATGTTTCGTTATGTTTCGTTCGTTTGTACTGTACAAAAACTTTTAAACAGTTTCTCCCAAATGACAATCCATCCTCCTTGCTCTCTAGGAGCATGTGGTACTGATGGATATAACTTTGGGTGCTTGGTGTATGAATGTGTGATAGTGTGTTTGTACTGTAAATGTGTGTGCGTGTGTCTGTTAGTATTAATCCAAATTGTAAATCATTTTTGTACAAAAAAATGAAATAACGAGAGATAAAAAATTGCCAATTGTGTAGTGAGTGGTGTTGCCATTATGACCTGGTGGTTTGTATTGTTGTTTTGTTGTTTGTTGTTGTTGTTCCCCTGATTTTAATGCTGTAGTAATGTGGTGCCCTGGCTCTCTGTTCTGTGTGTAACTCTCTCCTCTCCCCTGTTTTCTTCCTATAGAACCCATCTCCATGCCTGTTAGCTCATCGTTTGCCTAGCATGTCTCTGTGGCGTGGCGTCCAAAAACAAAAAATACAAAAAAAGTCTCATCGTCCCGTCATTGTTTTCTGATGTCTTTTCTGAGCTCACCTGATCATAACCTGGTCTCTGCCTACTGACCTTTTGAACTTAGCTTGACCTTTTTGGACTTTTTTTGCATGTGACCTCATGTTGTTCTATTTTGAGGAGGTGGGGTGGATTGTGGATGAAGGGGGGGGGGGGGCGAATCAACGTGAAGAAGTATAGCATCATTCATACAAAAAGACTGAACTCTTACAGACAAAAACAAAACGTTTCTTTTTAAAAACAGAAAAACCCCATGGCAAAATGATTTCCATTCGATTGATTTAGTTATGTTTAGTTTCCTTCTTTTATGTTGGGTTTCGTTTTTTGTTCCTTTTTTCAGTTAAAGTAAACTTGAAAGTTCAGCACAGGGATTGGCTGTCTTGTTTCTGGCTCCACTAGCAATATGAGGCCAGAAGCGGACACTGTCAGTTTCCATGAAAAATAGACTACTTCCAAAACAGTTCTGAATAAAAACTCTGATCAATATTAGACTCTCTCAGAGCTCTGTAATTGTTTTTACATTTTTCAGGCAGTGTAAAGTTTTTTGATAAGGCCATTTTAAGTGGCTCTGTTTCTCATTAAAGTATATATAGAACCACTTTTTTCTAGAGTAGTTTAAGGTATTACAAAAATGTCAACAAAAAAAGACTTGCCCTGTTTGGGGGGAGAAATGCTACCTACGTGTCACCTTTTGCTGAACTGACTCACAGATAGACAATCCGTGGTTTAAATGCACATGATAAAGAAATGACCTATATTTTCTACTGTTTAAATTATAGAGCGAAAAAAAAGAAGAAAATACCTGTAACCCGCGTTAACGTTGGTGCTTCTTGTGAGTTTAGTTTTGGTTTCATTACAAGTCTAACGGTCTTAAGTGTCTCATGTTTTTAAAGAGAAGACTAAAAAAAAATCTGTTTACTTGAACAATAGACAAAGCCTTTCATATGAATACTATTATAATTCTTCCTTTTGTCTTTTTTTTTAAGCAGTCCCGATTTGCTAAATTTCTTGTTGGGTAATTAGCTATATAAAATTCCTAAAAAATATATATATGAATATATAAATATATATATATATAACATGTCGGCTTGTGAAGCATCAATGTTAATATAATTTTATTTCTATCGTGGGAAACAATATTTAGATGTGTTTTGTTGTTCATTATAATGTGATTTTCTTTTCTTATAAAGAAAAAAAGAGTTTAGTGCCAAATTCTGAAGGTACATCCTGTCTATAGCGCGTCAGTGTATTTCTTGTAAAATTATTTGATAACATGGGTATTTTATTAAGTGTTTTGTATGGATCCCTCATATGTAAAAAAATATATAGATTTAAAAAAGAGTTTGTTAACTTGCTATTCTGTGGTCTTGTTGCCTGAAACTGTTCATGTTTTGCTTTTTTTGTAAAGATGTAAAAAGTGCCCATGTGTCATATATATATATATACACACACTCGCACGTGTACACACACACACACACACACACACACACACACACACACACACACACACACACACACACACACACACACACACACACACACACACACACACACACACACACACACACACACACACACTCATGCAGACCTCACAGTTGACTTTACTTTGTTGTTGTGTATGAGAGCCCCTGAGTGTGAGAGCCTCTACAGTCCAGTTTCCATGTTCCTGCCCACCAGTCTTTATATTACTGTTCACACGCTCTCTCTCACATACGTCACTCACACACACAGTTCTCACATGAGCCATTATACAGAGAATTCTGCAAAGCCTTATCACAAGCCCTTACATGAACACACTCACATTCTCGCCATACACTCTCGCTTCGTCCTTTCACTTTGACAAATGTAAAGCCTTATTTTAAGCATCTCTCTCATTATAACCTAAATCAAGGACAAGTTTTTAGTTGAAGTTGCTACAGACTGGGATGGGGGCATGGTTATTTGCTGGTCATGTTTGTGTCACCTCAAGCAACATGAATGTGTTGCTTTCATGAGGTAAGTGAAGGGCAAGACTTTCCCACACAAGCCTCATACCCTCCCCAGACCCAGACAAAACAATGTTGATAGTACAGAATGCTTTTCAGCTGTTTGGTTTTGTTGCTTCTACCATTGACAGTTTCTTATGGACATGTACCAGTATTGGTAATTACACCATTATTACAACAATATGTTTGCCCTGTTGTAAATGTTGTGTAATGTAGTGTAACTGGCCAAAACAGTGTTGAGATGCCAAAGTATTATGTCAAGATTCTCATAGTCAATCCGTTTACATGACACAATGCTGTCTGTCCGTCAGTCTCAGTATTCTGTAAAACTGCCCCCGATTCCCTTCCCTGGAAACCTAGTTTACGGTCTGCAAAACGCAGCACTATTTTATACAAAAACTCACCAGTCGCCTTAACCAGGGAGTGTTGTATCGAAAGACTTGTCTAATAGGATCTAAAATCTGTATGTAAGTAGGTGGTGTTTGCCAAGTCTAAGTGTACTGTATTGTACTGTACCTCCAGCTTCTCCAACTCTGGGTAAGCATGTCACCATTTTGTCCCACAACGCAGAGTAGAGAAGCAAAATGGCCTCCTTCTTCTTTAGTGTGGCTCTCAAACTGAAAACCAAGGGAAAATAAATAAGTTATTGTTATCCGTTTCATCGTCTTTTTACAGAATAACAATGTTTATTTGAAATACCGAGCCAAATGGAGGAGGGTTCGTAAAGTGCAGACAGGGGAAATAAAATGAGATGAAAGGGTAGCTATCTTCAGTTCTTAGACAGCAAAACAACAGTCTCGGCCAAGAGACAGAGCCTTTACCATGTCAAATGACCAAGTCAATGCCAAACTTCCGTTGAGTCCATAGCATATCAAATTGACATTTCCTAAAGCAGTAAGCATGAGTAATGCCATAAAAACAGCTCTAACTACCTGCACAAAAGTAATCAGGATTGCCAATATGTCATACTACACATATGTCAGTGTTAATAGATAATTTTGTCGTTAACGTGCGCTGATCGTGGTCTCCTTATGAGACAGCTGCCGTATTAGGCCTAAGACCCTTCAGGAATCCTCTCTGTGAGGAACATCTTTGCACTCTAAATACATTAGGTAACATAAACAGACAACAGGGTTACATCAACTCACAGTGCAGCATAATGTGTTGCAGGCGTAGAGGCTTTGGTTTTTCTGTTTGTTTTCGGTTCATCCCGTAGCCAACTACTTATACTTTGGGAGATGGTAATGTATGGACATGTGTGTGTTTTTACAAAACTTAAGCATCCCCCAATTCCCAAATCTCTCACTCACACATACACACACAGCGTGGGTTGGCACAGTGTAGTCTGATTGAAGTTGCAGTCTGTTAGATGTTTCTGAAAAAGCACAAGAGTGTCCTCCGCAGACAGACCGTTAGACAGGAATGTCTGTTGAGTGCCTCACATCTCAGGGGCTGTCATCACCGATGCTTGTTGTAGTCTTTCAATCTTGTCACTGTTCTGTTCTCTTTCTTTCTTAATTATCTAAAGTGCTATTTATCAAACAATTACATTTTAAAGGAAAAATACTTGTAGTTTCTTTGCATTTTGGCTTATTATGTCTAGTTTTGGGGGGAAATGTTTGTTTTCTCTCTCTTTCTGTGCCGTAAAGAGCTTGTTGTCTGTAGATGAATATAATTTTGTTTGATTCTAAAGGATTTCAATAGTTTTAAGTATTGTCTTGAGAGAAGCCAAAGTCAGTGCATTTCAGTGGATTCTGTAAGCGTGATGTATGTTTGTTTGACAACACTTTGAAATCTGTCATTGGATGGGATTGAAAAAGTACAAAAAATGCAGGCTTTCCTATTTCTACAAATGATTGTACTTATGCATTTTGTACCAGTGAAACTTTTTATACTGGAGATTAAAGGAAACAAAAAAAACTATTAGAAAAACAAACCTGTCTGGCCTCATGATGTGGCCTGACCTTTGTTGACTGGTTCCCGAGTATGATTTATAGCTGGCATCAAGAAAGTTGTCTTTTGATATACGATTTTCTAGAAGAACTTTGGCTTGGTTTCTTTAATTAATTAACTTCTTATTTTTCCTTACTTCAGTGTTGTTCTTTTTGCAAAGAGGGGTTAGGCGAGTGTTGGTTTCTTTTTGGCTTATAAATAGTTATAGCCATTTGTCTATACAAAAAAAACGGTAAGTTTCATTTAACTTCTGTATTGTGACGTCTACATGATAAAACAATTAGGAATATAAATATTTAGTCACCTTCAGTGGATTAATGTATTAGTTTAATAAAAAGATCAACTAATTAGAGGTTTTTGTTTTTAACTGTTTAGATTTTTCTGGTTTCTCTGTCCTCTGTGAACTAACTGTGTAGCTGAAGCAGTCAGGATTATTTTTGTAAACGTATGTTCTTGTGTGATGCAGTTACTTGCTTCTGTCTCCGATATTAAACCATTTTTCCTAATACTCGTCTCTGTGTGTGTGTTGTTGTTGTTGTGGTGTTCCAGTGGCTGTCTGATGTCGTAACGTTTCACACAACCCCACGTTTCACGTCTCTATCTCTCCTTTTCTCTCTCAATCGCTCTCTTCCTCTCTGGTGTTTGTTCCTTGTTTTACACATAGTACAGTTGATTTCATCCCCAAGTGACAATTCACTATGGTGTCCTCAGTAAACATGGTAAATATACATCAAGGTGTGTTTATGTATATTACTGTGTAGCCCAAGATGATATGACAGTTCATCACCTTTCGGGAAAAAATCCAATTGACAATCAAATTTGTAAAACAAAATTCTACTTTAGGCTGTGGTGCTTGGGGGCCATGATAATGAAAAATATTTCAACAAGAAATAGCATGACAGGATTTTGTGAGTTGTAGGAACACAAAACTGTTATCTGACTTAATCACTCTCACAACAATTGAATTATCATAAATCGAGCTCTGTGCCTCCTGGCCTTGCATCATCCTCCAATGTGTCTCTGCCTGACTACCTAATTGGCCGGAAGGTTTCAAAAGAGGGCAGGTCTTTCTGCTGTCCCTGATTAGGAAACGGCTGCTATTGGCCAATGTGAGGGTTCCCTCATCAGGGATTGGCCTGTGCTGTACACTGTTCTGGGCATGGTCTGTCTACTATGTCTGTGTCCAACTCCACTTCTGTACCGTGTCAGTACTGCATCCCCTAATATGTAGAGAAATAGGAAAGGAAAGAGTTAAAGCTACACCTTTTAAACATAGATTCCCTATCAATTTGACCTATAACAATGTATCCAAATAAAGAATGATGTGTGTACTTTATAGAATGATCTCACACTATGTGTGTGTACTGCTACATTTACAGGACCCTTCATTTCTACGCCTCACAACAATTTTGATCTACAAAAATGAGGTCTGGCTGGTGCGAGAGGCAAACAACTGCAACAATTCAGTTTTTTTTTTTTTTGCGTCAAGGGATAATTTTTACTTTCATCAGTGCAATACTCAACCAAGCCTATTATGAAATATTGTTGGTTTTTAGGGAGGACATACAATAAAACTCATACAGCGTGTGGATCATAACCGTAGGTAGATTACTATTATCATAATCTCACCTAGAATTTCAGAAAGAGGATCCGTTTTTTTTTTCTCTCTCATGTGGTTACCCATTTTCCGTTCAACAACCCAAAGCCAAAGGAGGTGGGGAAAAGGTCTTTTAAAAAGCACATTTAATGCTTTATCTGTCTGACAGAAAAAGGGGACGCAAGGAAAATTCCTCCAATTCTGCCATGTCAGGTTGTCATTATTATGAAAGGACGTAGTTATTTCCCAATTTACACACGCTCAACCTGGTAAATATCCAAACCTACACTGAGTATACAAAACATTAAGAACACCTGCTCTTTCCATGACATAAACTGGATTCACCTGGTCAGTCTTTCACGCTCAACCGTTTCATGTGTGTATCAAGAAGCATTGGAGTCAACATTGGCAAGCATCCTTGTGGAACGCTTTTGACACTTTGCAGAGTCCATTCCCCGACAAATTGGGGGAGACGGGTGAAACTCAATATTAGGAAGGCGTTTTCACCGGATTTGAGTTTCGTAACCAGGACTGCGAAAGCAACTCTACCATCGCATCACCTGCTATCAAAAAGGGCCAGTCAGGTAGGTGCACACTCACTATGACCTCTGACCTCACCTGGTGAATACAGCCACATGTCAGGTAAGATCCTCCAACACATAACATCTAAGTAACATGGTAAAGTACTACGTCTAACCAGGTAATCCACATCACTAAAACTCAAATCAGTAAATCAGACTATGCTAATTTCTTCATGACACATGCCATCGGGGTCACTTGTTTAAAAAAACGTGTATTCAGGCAAGGTACTGTCAAGATAGTAGTAGACACTAGCAAGACTGTTTGAAGGGGTTTTCATAGACTAATAGTAGTGAAATAGTAGGGCACTGACAGTTACAAATGATATACAAGTAATACACTGCACTATGTTTATACAATAGAATAGTCTGAGAGAGAACTGTCAGACACAGCAGTGTTTACATCACCGCTACAAGGAACTGCTCCATTATTCAAATGTTCAGACACCCTACAGGGATACCGGCACAGCACACACTTCCAAAACTACACTGCCACACTCTCCCTCTACCAGACTCCCTATAGGCACAGTAAAAACACTTCCTTCTGTAACTGGGAGGTGTACTTTCCAGACACTTCTACAGAGGAAAGGAAGAGAGAGAGAGAGGGAGAGAAAGAGAACAGGAGATGGGAAAGGGAGAGAGAACAGGAGATGGGAAAGTGAGAGGGAGAGAGAACAGGAGATGGGAAAGTGAGAGGGAGAGAGAACAGGAGATCGGAAAGTGAGAGGGAGAGAGAACAGGAGATGGGAAAGTGAGAGGGAGAGAGAACAGGAGATCGGAAAGTGAGAGGGAGAGAGAACAGGAGATGGGAAAGTGAGAGGGAGAGAAAACAGGAGATGGGAAAGTGAGAGGGAGAGAGAACAGGAGATCGGAAAGTGAGAGGGAGAGAGAACAGGAGATTGGGAAAGTGAAAGAAGTTGAGAACAGAGAGGTATACTACAAAGCAGGATCAATGAGTTAGCCCATGGTGCTGGAAGTTCTGGGTGGGGGTGCTGTCGGTGGGGGGGGGGGGGGGCTAAATATACACTGAACAAAAATATAAATGCAACATGTAACAATTTCAAAGATTTTACTGAGTTACAGTTCATAGGAAATCAGCCAGACGGAATAAATTCATTATGCCCTAATATATGGATTTCACATGACTGGAATACAAATATGGACCATAAAAAAGTAGGGGTGTGGATCAGAACCAGTCCGTATCTGGTGTGACCACCATTTGCCTCATTCAGTGAAACATCTTATTTGCATAGAGTTGATCAAGCTGTTGATTGTGGAATGTTGTCCCACTCCTCTTCAATGGCTGTGCGAAGTTGCTGGATATTTGCGGGAACTGAAACACGCTGTCGTACACGTTGATCCAGAGCATCCCAAATATGCTCAATGGGTGACATGTCTGGTGAATAAATTGTCTTCGATAAAATTGAATTGTGTTCGTTGTCCGTAGCTTATGCCTGCCCATACCATTACCCCATCACCACCATGGGGCACTCTTCACAACGTTGACATCAGCAAACCGCTCGCCCACACGAAGCCATACACGCTGACAGCAATGTGGTTTCTGACAGTTTGTGCAGAAATTCTTTGGTTGTGCAAAACCACAGTTTCATCAGCTCTCCGGGTGGCTGGTCTCAGATGATCCACCGGGTGAAGAAGCCAGATGTTGAGGTCCTGGGCTGGCGTGGTTACACGTGGTGTGCAGTTGTGAGGCCGGTTGGACGTACTGCCAAATTCTCTAAAACAACATTGGCCTCCAATGGTCTTATGGTAGAGAAATTAACATTCAATTATCTGGCAACATGTCTGGTGGACATGTCTGGTGGACATTATTGCAGTCAGCATGGCAATTGCATGCTACCTCAAAACTTGAGACATCTGTGGCATTGTGTTGTTTGACATAACTGCACATTTTAGAGTGGCCTTTTATTGTCGCCAGCACAAGGTGCACCTGTGTAATGATTATTATGTTTAATCAGCTTCTTAAAATGCCACACCTGTCAGGTGGATGGATTATCTTGGCAAAAGAGAAATTCTCATTAAAAGGGATGTAAACAAATTTGTGCACAAATTGAAAGAAATAAGCTTTATGTGCTAATGGTAACTAGCTGGAATCTTTATTTTAGCTCATGGAACATGGGACCAACACTTTACATGTTGAGTTTATATTTGTGTTCAGTGTAGCTATGTCAAATCGAATCAAATCAAATTGTATTTGACACATGAGCAGAATACAACAGGTGTAGACCTTACCATGAAATGCTTACTTACAAGCTTTTAACCAACAATGCAGTTCAAGAAATAGAGTTGAGAAAAGTTCAAAAAGTAACACAAGAAAATGACATAATAATAACAAGGCTATATACTGGCATGCATAGATATACATACTATGCATGCCAGTCTTTCTTGGCTAAGAGTTGAGGAGAGACTGACTGCATCACTTCTTCTTTTTATAAGAAACATTAATGTGTTGAAAATTGTTTGCATTGTCAACTTACACACAGCTCTGACACACACTTATCCCACCAGACATGCCACCAGGGGTCTTTTCATAGTCCCCAAATCCAGAACAAATTCAAGAAAACGTACAGTATTATATAGAGCCCGTATTGCATGGAACTTCCTTCCATCTCATATTGCTCAAATAAACGGAAAACCAGGTTTCAAAAAACAGATAAAGCAACACCTCGTGGCACGCCTCTCCCCTATTTGACCTAGATAGTTTGTGTGTATGCATTGATATGTAGGCTACGTGTGCCTTTTTAAAAATGTACTGTATGTAGTTTTGTCCTTGAGCTGTTCTTGTCTAATGATGTTCTGTATTATGTCATTCTGTATTATGTTTCATGTTTTGTGTGGACCCCAGGAAGAGTAGCTGCTGCTTTTGCAACAGCTAATGGGGATCCTAATAAAATACCAAAAATACCAAAATATACAGGGGATTGGTTAGGAGCCAGTAAAATTGCAGCCATCCAAAATGGCAGCCCATTTCAAGCTTATCTTTCTAAAAACAAACAATGTATTTCAGAATATTCAGGCAAGTTAGCTGGCTAACTCCTTGGTCTTGCGTTGTAGCAGGTTCGCAACTTTTACTGGGGACACACATTCTGAAAATGCATTTTTGTACCCCCCAGTTTTATCATTGGAATGTGATACAAAACAACGTAACGGTGTGGTTTGGGACCATGCGGATGCCTGTGGGCGTTCGGGTAGGCTGTTAGGAGTGTTTAAACGCCTTGATTTGGGACCATGCGGACACCACAGAGCGGCCTGACAGGCTGTGTGAAGGCAAAGCTTCTGGAAGGCTGGCTAGGCCAGCATGGGATAGTTGAGCATAGTTCAGCGTACGCGTTACGGTCTTTCACCGAGTTGTAAAAATAACAGAAACTAGCTCCTCTTTAGGTAACTGCTAACTAGTGTTTATTCGCAGTGCTGATCTAGAATTGTAACTGACATGTAACGTTAGCTAATGTTTCATCCCCTCTCGACTGAGGTGAATGAATAAGCTACACTCGTGAGTAGCTTCCACAGCCAGGTCAGCTCTAGCTTCTAGTTATCTGTTAGATAGTAATAATAGCCACCTCATATCGCTATCTAACAGCAGTTGTTTGTATGAACATGTTTTGTAGCTTTTGTTTTGTCACGTTTCAGAAGTAAATTAACTTGGCAAGCTCTCGCCAGTTGACGTCCCGTTAGAGAAAGAGCTTTACAGTGGCGACCCGTCATTCAGGGCAGGTGGGGCACCATTCTAGAAAGAAGAAGAAAAAAATAAAATATATATATATACAGTACCAGTCAAAAGTTTGGACACACCTACTCATTCAAGGGTTTTTTCTTTATTTTTACTATTTTACAAGGCAAAGGTTGGCTACTTTGAAGAATCTCAAATATAAAATATATTTTGATTTGTTTAACACATTTGATTCCATATGTGTTATTTCATAGTTGTGATGTCTTCACTATTATTCTACAATGTAGAAGATAGTAAAAATAAAGATAACCTTATGAATGAGTAGGTGTGTCCAAACGTTTGACTGGTACTGCAAAATATATGGGAGATTGGAAATGATGCAGACAATTACATTGATGGAAGCCACAATCTATCTGCAATATTAAAGCTGATCTACCCATAAAAAAAAATATTATATTTATTTATTATTATGTACCCCTTAGGAGATGGGAAAGTGAGAGAGAACAGGCAATAGGAAAGTGAGGGAGAGTGAGTACAGGAGATATGAAAGTGAGGGAGAGTGAGTACAGGAGATAGGAAAGCAGTGGTGTAAAATACTTTAAAGTACTACTTAAGTAGTTTTTGGGGGTATTTATATGTTTGACTACTTTTACTTTACTACATTCCTTAAGAAGAAAATATTGTACTTTTTACTCCATACATTTTCCTTGTCACCCATAAGTACTCGTTATATTTTGAATGCTTAGCAGGACATGAAAATAATAAAATTCACTCACTCGTCAACTTAACATCTATGGTCATCCCTACTGCCTCTGATCTGGCGGACTCACTAAACACACATGCTTCGTTTGTAAATTGTGTCTGAATGTTGGAGTGTGCCCATTGCTTTCTGCAAATAAAATAAAAACAAGAAAATGGTGCCATCTGGTTTGCTTAATATAAGGAATTTGAAATGATTTTTACTTTTGATACTGAAGTATATTTTAAACAAAATACTTTTATACTTTTATCCAAGTAGAATTTTACTGGGTGACTTTTACTTGAGTCATTTTCTGTTAAGGTATCTTTACTTTTACTCAAGTATGATAGTTGGGTACTTTTTCCACCACTGTGGGAAAGTGAGGGAGAGTGAGTACAAGGAGATGGGAAAGTGTGGGAGATTGAGAACAGGAGATGGGCAAGTGGGAGAGAGCGGGTGAGAACAGGAGATGGGAAAGTGGGAGAGAGCGGTTGAGAACAGGAGATGGGAAAGTGTGAGAGAGCGGGTGAGTACAGGAGATGGGAAAGTGTGAGAGAGCGGGTGAGAACAGGAGATGGGAAAGTGTAAGAGAGTGGGTGAGAACAGGAGATGGGAAAGTGTGAGAGAGCGGGTGAGTACAGGAGATGGGAAAGTGTGAGAGAGCGGGTGCGAACAGGAGATGGGAAAGTGTGAGAGAGAACAGGAGATGGGAAAGTGAGAGTACAGGAGATGGGAAAGTGTGAGAAAGCGGGTGAGAACAGGAGATGGGAAAGTGAGAGAGAGTACAGGAGATAGGAAAGTGTCAGAGAGAACAAGAGATGGGAACGTGTGAGAGAGTACAGGAGAGTGTGAGAGAGTACAGGAGATGGGAAAGTGTGAGAGAGCGGTTGAGAACAGGAGATGGGAAAGTGTGAGAGAGCAGGTGAGTACAGGAGATGGGAAAGTGTGAGAGAGCGGGTGAGTACAGGAGATGGGAAAGTGTGAGAGAGAACAGGAGATGGGAAAGTGAGAGTACAGGAGATGGGAAAGTGTGAGAGAGCAGGTGAGAACAGGAGATGGGAAAGTGTGAGAGAGAACAGGAGATGGGAAAGTGAGAGTACAGGAGATGGGAAAGTGTGAGAGAGCGGGTGAGAACAGGAGATGGGAAAGTGAGAGAGTACAGGAGGTGGGAAAGTGTGAGAGACTACAGGAGATAGGAAAGTGTCAGAGAGAACAAGAGATGGGAAAGTGTGAGAGAGTACAGGAGATGGGAAGAGGATTGTTTGATGAGCCTAATGAAGATTAATCACCCAGAGAGGAAGCTGTTGCCCCCCACCTCCTAGCAGAGATACAGGAAACTCATCTAATCTATCAAAGTGCTCATATTACGGCTGAGGTTTGTCGACAGGCGGTACGCAGACACTCCAAACAGATTGAGGTTGGTGCTGCAAACAGACAGAGACATCCCAGTACCACTGACTGTAAAGGGAGGTGACACTTTAAAAGTGGCCAATATGCTGCTCTAATTATCATTATATAAATTATTGACACTAATGTCTATGGACATCGCAACAGACACGGGTGCATCTACATCATGGGAGCCAAAGGGTGTCACTGGCAGAGCCCAGAAGACCACAGTAAGATCTACAAGGGATCTACTACTGGTAGGTTAATCTCCCCAACTCACAATGTCAGTGGCTCTGGGGTTGAGACCTTGTCTTGCAACCTAGAGGTCATAGGTTCAAATCTTATATCTGGCACTTCTGTCTAAAATTCTGCATCTCTCAATGTCAAATATACAAAGAGAAGAGGCAAAAGTGTGATGAGTCAGTGGCTCTGAGGATAAATATATACTTTGAAGCTAAGGGTTTGGGGTTCAAGTCTCATCACCTGTGCTTTTGATTAAATTTCGGCACCTATCACGCCACAGAGTAAGGATCTTGCAGGGTTGTAGGTTTGAACAAAGGTGCCAGCTCCTGGGCATGGTTGCCTACTGAGAACTCTGCTGGTCAGTGAGTCAGAGCCACTTTGGGAGCTGCTGCCACACAAAGTGGTGTTGGCTGTAAAGGCATGATAAGCAGAGGGGGGAAATTCCTGGGGTTCCCCCCTGCGTTTCCAGACAATAGGTTACTTTTTCTCCATAACCACTGCACTTCGCTGGAGAGGGGACACCAGGTATTCATCCTCATGAATTCTGACAGCCTTCCAACTATCCCAGAGCGTCAACACAACCAGGTGATGAGCCAGGGATCAAACCTGCAACCCCGCGCTTCAGAGGAGAGAACCTTAACACAGAGCCACTGACTCTTTCACACTCTGAATGTGAAGAAATACACACAAGCTAAGGATTGAACCCACAGCCACAGATTCCTCCACATATCTGTGTTTTCAGATGGAAAGGCACCGCTGCAGAATTACATAACATAAACCATATTCCAGGGCTGCATAGTACATACAACTTCTATATAAGACAGTTACACACTAGCTACCACTGCCATTACAGGAGACAAGTTGAGAAAGTAGTGAACTCATGACCTCTGGTGGACAAGGTGGGAGTCATTCCAGAGAGCTCCACTAGTTCTGACTGAACTCTCCCCCTCTTCACCTTCCACAACACCTAAAGCCACGGAACAATAACGTAGGCCTCGATTCAATCAGATCGAGCATTAACCTGCACTGGCTGACATCCACATAGAGGATGTTTGGCGGTGTAACTGCGGTAGGAGATGACAAATCGATGAGCGAGTGCCCTTGTGCGTGACCAACCACTCCCTTCCTTATTATCCCAACTGCATTAGCAGTTCAAAACGGTGCTAGAAAGTGTAGGCTCTATCGATGCTAGAAATAATTACAGGAAGTCAAGTGTTTCCCCTATACGTGTCTATGGGAACAGCTATACCAGACTAATCGAGGTGTAGACAATAGAACCTCACGCATTGACATGTTTGAACTGTAACGCGGCATGAACTGCATGAACTTCTAACGCGGCTTCTAACTTCTAACGCGGCTGCATGGGATTTGTCGGATTTAAAGTTGGGTGTCCACACCCACCAATGGCAGTGTCCGCGATAAAGTAACACAAGGAGCCACTTGTGGATCTCTAACGCGGTTCCACCTCCGGCACCGTCAAAATTACCACTATGTGGATGACGGCTAGCGCAGATCTGATAGAATCTAGCCCAAGGTTTGAATCGAGCCAGGGCAGCAGTTTCAAATAAAAATTGTTCCTTGATCATTGACTTAACCATGGTATGGTTGATTGAAATCCTATGTCCAACTCTAAAGCCAAACTTCAGAAACTCTCCATCATTATAAGGAAGAGGGCAGGATGGCCACACAGAGAGGCTTTGAAGGAGGGGTGGCCTCTGAATCACCAGATTTAGGTTGCAGGTTCAAGAGCATCCAATGAAAGTATGAGCAAAACAGAATTCCTTATCTAGAATACACAATCTCCACTTTGGTTTAGCAAACAAAGACTTGAGAATCTAATGTAACAAAGTTGAATTCTATATGTGGGCATCACCGCCTCTGCTCTAGTCTGGTGGAAGTGTCGCCGCCTTGTCGGCTCTCCACAGTCGACTGGCCGGTGCTCAGCAGGTTTCAGTTCCCGAAGTCTCCCCCTTTCCTTCAGAACTGAGCTGTTCTCGACCCAACCAACCAGCTATGGAGATACGTCACTCGCTGTGGAATTTGAAGAACGCGTACTCTGGCAACGGGAGAAGTGGAGCCTGGACCTGACACAGACCAGAAACTGCTTTGCCGCCCTGGATCCAGCGGTTCCGGTGCCTTCTTCCTTGGGGGCTTCCCATTCAAGATCGGATCCGGAGGTACCCGTGTCTTCATCCTCTGTTCTGTCTCGCTCTCTGGTGGCTTCTACCTCGGGTTCAGATCCTCGGAGCTCCCACCTTCATCAGACCGTGAGGCTGCCTAAGAGACCGGCCCATTCAACATCACCAGCTGTCATCATAGGCAGCTCTATGGTGAGAAACATCTCGGTCCCCAAGGCAAAAACCCTGTGCTACCCAGGAGCACGAGTACAGGACTTCACACGGCTGCTTCCGACTGTTCTACCACAGATGCCGGGAGCTAACACTGTTGTAGTCCATGTGGGGTCAAACAACATCACGAGGGCTAGCTCGGAACATCTGAAAATGGATTGTAAAAGAACTGATTTTAGCATTAAAAGACTCCAAAAAACGGCCAATCATTTCAAGTCCAGTACCATCGTTTGGCCGTGGTTGTGAAAGGTTCAGCAGGCTACTGGCATTACACATCTGGCTAAAATATTACTGTAGCTCTGCTGGAGTCACTTTTATAGAAAACTTTGACACCTTCTGGAAACAGAAGATACTCTACAGGAGTGACGGAGTCCATCCAAATCATCTTGGCTCCTGGACTCTGTCCACGCATTTCAAGGCTGCGTTGAAACAATGACTTAACAATGACCCAAGACCAGCTCGGTTAATCCCTACCATTGTGACAATTATCCTAGGGGCGTTGGCAGACACAATGTAAGTCACTTAATTAATGTCCCCCTAATTGCCCTGAATACCTCTGTTGATCCTACAGCTATTGTATGCAGTAATCATGAGCCTATGAACCATATTTACACTGTTAGCACTGAAGCGGTGTGCCCTAGTAGGAAGACCACTTTGTGCCGCTCACCCTGCACTATCAGCTTCAATATTTATATGACTATTTATAAATAACATGAGCAAGTCTACTTATGATAAGCTTTGCAGTAAAGCAATAAAAATCAAGCAACCCAGAAAAGTGATAAAAATAGCCCATATTAACATATGCTTCCTGAGAAACAAGGTCCATGAAGTTAATAACTTGCTTGTAACAGATGACATTCATATTCTGACTATCTCTGAAACGCACTTAGATAATACTTTTGATGATACAGTGGTAGCAATACATGGTTATAACATCTACCGAAAAGACAGAAATGCCAACGGGGGCGGTGTTGCGGTCTATATTCAGAACCACGTTCCTGCAAAGCTTGGAGACGATCTAATGTTAAATACTGTTGAAGTAATATGGCTACAGCTTCTTCTGCCTCACCTAAAGCCCATTCTTGTGGGAAGCTGCTATACACCACCAACTGCTACAGTCAGTATCTGGATAATATGTGTGAAATGCTTGATAATGTATGTGATATCAACAGAGAAGTATATTTTCTGGGTGATTTAAATATTGACTGGCTTTCATCAAGCTGCCCACTCAGGAAAAAACATCAAACTGTAACCAGTGCCTGCAACCTGGTTCAGGTTGTCAGTCAACCTACCAGGGTATTTACAAACAGAACAGGAATGAAATCATCAACATGTATTGATCACATCTTTACTAATGCTGCAGAAATCTGCTTGAAAGCAGTATCCAAATCCATAGGATGTCGTGATCACAATATAATAGCCATATCTAGGAAAACCAAAGTTCCAAAGGCTGGGCCTAATATAGTGTATAAGAGATCAAACAATAAGTTTTGTAGGGATTCATATGTTGAGGATGTAAAGAATATTTGCTGGTCTGTGGTGTGTAATGAGGAACCAGACACTGCACTTGACACATTTATGAAATTGCTTATTCCAGTCACTAATAAGCATGCACCCATTAAGAAAATGACTGTAAAAACTGTTAAATCTCATTGGATTGATGAGGAATTGAAAAATTGTATGGTTGAGAGGAAAGAGGCAAAAGGTATGGCAAATAAGTCTGGCAGCCCAACTGATTGGCAAACGTACTGCAAATTAAGAAGTCATGTGACTAAACTAAATAAAAAGAAAAACAAACTATACTATGAAACAAAGATAAATGATATAAAGAATGATAGAAAAAAGCTTTGGAGCACCTTAAATTATATTTTGGGGGAAAAAGCCAACTCGGCTCCATCATTCATTAAATCAGATGGCTCATTCATCACAAAACCCACTGATATTGCCAACTACTTGAATTACTTTTTCATTGGCAAGATTAGCAAACTTAGGGATGACATGCCAGCAACAAACTCTGAAACTACACATCCAAGTATATCTGGCCAAATTATGAAAGAGAAGAATTGTACTTTTGAATTCCGTTAAGTCAGTGTGGAAGAGGTGAAATGTTTTGTTGTTGTCTATCAACAATGACAAGCCACCGGGGTTTGACAATATGGATGGAAAATTACTGAGGATAATAGTGGACGATATTGCCACTCCTATTTGCCACATCTTCAATTTAAGCCTACTAGAGACCGTGTGCCCTCAGGCCTGGAGGGAAGCTGAAGTCATTCTGCTATCTAAGAATAGTAAAGCCCACTTTACTGGCTCAAATAGCCGACCAATCAGACTGTTACCAACCCTTCGTAAACTTCTGGGAAAAATGGTGTTTGATACAATGCTATTTGGCAGTAACCAAATTGACAACAGACTTTCAGCACGCTTATAGGGAAGGACACTCAACAAGCACAGCACTTACACAAATGACTGATTATTGGCTGAGAGAAATTGATGATAAAATGACTGTGGGTGTCAAGCCCTGATCTGTTTCACCTGTTCCTGTGATTGTCTCCACCCCCTCCAGGTGTCGCTTATTTTCCCCAGTGTATTCATCCCTGTGTTTCCTGTCTCACTGTGCCAGTTCGTCTTGTATGTTAGTCAAGTCAACCAGCGTGTTTTTCCTGTACTCCTTTTGCTATTCTCTTTTTTATAGTCCTCCCGGTTTTGACCCATGCATGACTCTGGACTACTTTCCCGCCTGCCTGATCTGACCTTGATTCTGCCTGCCCTTTGGTACCTTTTGGACTCTGAACTGGTTTTGACCCTTTTGCCTGTCAATGACCATTCTCTTGCCTTCCCCTATTGGATTAATAAAAATTGTAAGACTCAAACCATCTGCCTGCTGTCTCTGCATCTGGGTCTCACCTTGTGTCATGATAGTGGAGGCTGTCTTGTTAGACTTCAGCGCAGCTTTTGACATTATAGATCATAGTCTGCTGCTGGAAAAATGTATGTGTTATGGCTTTACACCCCCTGCTATAATGTGGATAAAGAGTTGTCTAACAGAACACAGAGGGTGTTCTTTAATGGAAGCATCTCAAACATAATCCAGGTAGAATCAGGAATTCCCCTGGGTAGCTTTTTAGGCCCCTTTTTCAATCTTTACTAATGACATGGAACTGGCTTTGAGTAAGTCCAGTGTGCTTACGTATGCGGATGACTCAAAACTATACACGTCAGCTACTACAGTGACTGAAATGACTGCAACACTTAACAAAGCGCTGCTCTGCCTTAACAAGGCAGGTCCTATAGGCCCTAGTTTTATCGCACCTAGACTACTGTTCAGTAGTGTAGTCAGGTGCCACAAAGAGGGACTTGGGAAAATTGCAGTTGGCTCAGAACAGGGCAGCACGGCTGGCCCTTAAAAGTACATGGAGAGCTAACATTAATGACATGCATGTCAATCTCTCATGGCTCAAAGTGGAAGAGATTGACTTCATCATTACTTGTTTTTGTAACAGGAGTTGACAAACAAGCTGAATGCACCAAGCTGTCTGTTTAAAATACTAGCAGACAGCTCGGATACTCATACATACCCCACAAGACATGCCACCAGACAGACAGACAGTCCCCAAGTCCAGAACAGACTATGGGAGGCACACAGTACTACATAGAGCCATGACTACATGGAACTCTATTCCACATCAGGTAACTGATGCAAGCAGTATAATCAGATTTAAAAAGCGTAAAAATACACCTTATGGAACAACGGGGACTGTGAAGAGACACACACAAAGGTACAGACATGCATACGCACACATTGTGATGTTGTTGTATGGTGGTAGTGAACATTTTGTGTTGTGGATATGTGGTGATGTAGTGATGTTATATGATGTACTGTTTTATCTTTAGCTCATTCAGTACAAACATAGTTCACTGTTTTATATGTAATGTGGGTGCTTTGGTGTGTTTGGATCCCAGGAAGAGTAGCTCCTGCTTTGGCAGCAGCTAATGTGGATCCCTAATAAATACAAATACAAAATACAAAGGAAGGCCTACATTTGTTTTCTCATAGTACTTTAAACAAAATTTGTAATAACCAAATAGACACTGTTTTTGGGCAAAATATTTATTCAATGTATGTAGAGTTAATATCCAAAACTTGCATTTTCAGAAAAACTCCCAAAATGCCTTACCCCCTATTGGATTTACATAGTACTCTGCTGCCATCTTGTGACTATGAAGGAACATGCAGCTGGAATATACTTTTATTTCCATTAGTCTGATCTGAACAGTCTCATAAAAACATATGATGCTGTTAAACTTTATGCACCATTAAATAAGTATTTTCCTTCAAATACCAAAAGGTCACAGTAAGTGCTACCTATCACTTGTGCATGAATTGTAAAAGGTAAACCATTAAGGTTATGAGGTGGTTAGAGCCCATAAATGTGATCCACTATTACATGATTCCTATTGAAGCTTGGGTGTGTTGTTTGTTTACCTCTCCTGCTTGTTCCTATGCAGGCTCTCCAGTGTGGGAAGCATCCTGGGCACCTCATGGGTGTTTGATTCCTGGTCCACACCCAGAGAACCCCTGTGTATCTGTGGGTCCACAGTTACCAACATGAAGGAGGATCATTAGGATGGAGACTGCCTACACTTCTCCCCTGCTAGGATAGACAGACTATTCATGATTTCTGAGGACTGTACTTAAATGTCCTCCAGGACTGTAATAAAATGATTAAATAATTTCTGCAAACAAAAACTGTACACAAAGTGAAAAGAATCTACTGGTATCCCTCTGTGTATCAGTCAGGCAGCAAACTGTGCTGTTTATTTGAGTAGTTACTCTTGTTGGGGCAGACTTGGTTTGCAGACACCGCTGCCACAATCACAGGCCTAATAGGCCATGAAATCAACACACACAGCGGGTGAACTGTGGGAGTGTGACACTCTCCCCAATGCCTTAACCTCATTAGGTGTGACATTAATATAACTGATGGGACATAAAGTGTGACACTAACAAGGTGAGCGAGACAGAGTTTCTAACTGGGGAAGATAGATAACAGGAGATTGCACTGCTGTCAACAGATTACCACCTGTGACTCAGACACCTAGACTAGCTAACTGTTCCCAAGAAGAACACAGTGGTCTCTATCTCTTCTGTAAAGGGTTATTGACCCCTGACGCTGGTGAAATAGTTTAATTTGTTTGTTTGTGACTTCTCTACAGCACTCCTAGTTTGCTTTGTAACTGAATGGAGCTGCGGTTCATTAATGTCTGCCATACTGTGTGTTCAACAACAAGTGACAAACACATAAATGCATACATTGCTTGACTAAATTGTTGTGACTGTTTCGGAATAGAATCTAGATGTTTGAAATCCATAAAGACGTAATAAACATCAAACCTTGCTACAGTATACCTTGTGTATTGTGTCTAGTCTCTTTATATAGTAACCTCAAAACAAACATGTCAATGTGTAGATATTGCTAGTGACTTGTAGTGAAACCTAAGAACAATTTATTCTCATTTGAAGACAGCCAAGGAGGCACAGGCCCCAGTTAGCATAACCTTTAAGCAGTCTCTATGTTCTTCCAATAACACTCTCAAAGGTAAATACTCTACCGCACTGCGCTGCACACATTATACACCATCTTTGTTTCTCAAAGCCTCTGTTAGAAGAGGGCCACATCACTAGAAAGCACAAGTAACAGAGTTAAGAACGGACCGTAAACTCCCTCCACAGCTAGCTAGAAATGTCGCCTGATGGAGCTATCGAATTAGATATTTTTGGATAGCAGAAATGGTTGATATGTTTTCAAGGAGGGCGGTCATGTGTGTTCGCGAGCAGAGGATCACTGGTTTAAGCCCGGTATGGAGACAGAGACAGTGGAGAAAGCCATACCTTTAGCAGCACAATGACGCCTGTTTCACTGGTGCCGTGACCCAGATACGCAGTTGGGCTCAGCTCAACGGCTGGGGTCACTAGCTGTGTTGCGAGTTTAGAAGGGGTGAGTGTAGCGGAGTTAAGAACGTACCGTAAGCTCACTCCACAGCTAGGTTGAAAGGTGAAGCTATCGAATTAGATATTCTTTGATAGCAGAAACGGTTGGTACGTTGTCAAAGATGGCAGTCATGTGTGTTTGTGAGCAGAGAATCACTGGTTCAAGCCTGGTATGGGGACAGGGACAGTGGAAAGCAAAAAATGTTAGCAGCGCACTGATGTCCGTTTCATACACACACAACAGAGCCAAACAGATTTTTATACTAAGACTACAACCCACACTGGGGCTGGTATAATATTAGACATCCAGTCCAGTATCTAGATGTGTCATAGAAAGAGAGTATCTGATATCATGCCTGTTTTAAAAAGTGGATACTGTACATAATGTACCTGGAAACTGCCAGGCATAAAATGACTTTCAGGATTAACGGGTTCTGTAGAATACAATATGTGCTCATCCCCACTATCTGTGTATAAAAGCTTATCACTGTCCTGCAAACACAACTGCTTTGTTTGTTCTCATGGGCCTTAGTCATGGGCTATTGGTACTGTGCAGTTTTGCAAAACCTTCAGATCATATGGATAGGTTCAGGCCATGTTATAACTTTGTTTTAACATTCTATTTGTACATTGTTATAAATTGTTATAAGTTGATAATGTATTGATCAGATAATAAGTGCCCAATCAGGCTGACTTGGTTGTGCATACAAGCAGTTTCCTCTCCCTCAGTGGGATCACTGGTATGTAAACACTATACAGTATAGATAGAGGATATCCTACCTCAGTGGACTGACTGAGTTTTGTGTGAAACAGTCCAGCCAAGCATAGTACAGTGGATACTTCACACTAAGAATAAATAGAGGTTGGTTTGTTTTGTTGATGGCCCACTAAGATAAGAAGAGCAGTATCACTTTGCAGAATATACACTTTAGTAGTAATAACAGTGATCTTCAGCATTCAATAACAAATACAAGGGTTAAGGCTATGAGTTGCTGGTTACAAATAATAACAGAATAGCAGAATTCATTTTGTGTAATATATATATATATTTTAAGTAGCCTATTCTAATTGACCTATAAAATACTTTCAGGCCACCTGATATTTTCACTTGAAATGTATGATATGAGAACGCTGAGAAATAGTTATTTCCTTTCATATCAATATCATGAATTTATAGGCTACCAGGTTTATTAACAGGCTATTAGCAAGACTCGTGCGCAGTACTTTTCATTATGCCTAAGAAGACTATGAGACTACTTTTCCTTTGTTGATAAGTGTTTTTCTATCAATTAAAATGGTGCAAGTGACAACTAGTGATAATTTACTATTCGCCACCTATGTGCCGCAACCTCGTTTCGGATCCAACATGGCGGGTGAGATAAGCCTGTCGTGCGGCGCATTGCTACCTGGAGTGGGATCGATTGCACAGCGCCCTGCAGGGGTTCCATAGTGAGTTTGAGAAGTGTTCTGTTCTGGGAGAGCGCTGACTTCCTGGTACGGGACAATGGACATGTTTTACTCTAGTTTGGCTGGGAAAACACACGCAGCGATGTGATCAAGACGGACACGTCGAGTTAGAACAAGGTAAACCTGTCCTTTCGATTTTCAAAATGTTCTGGGAAATATAACTTATCAACTTCCCCGATATGGATGTCAGTGTACTACTGTTGGCTAAACGCTAGCAAGCGGACTGCGGCTTTGAAAGTGGCATACGTGATGGGAACCAGGGGCACGCGTTTGTGTAGTGTTGTCCGCATTGAACGACTCGGTATGCGGGATTATTCCAGTGTTTTGTTTACAATCGGGAATATGGTTTAATAGCTCCAAACTTTGTTCTTATGTATATTAATCGAGGCCTACCTAGCCAAACCCCCGGACGGCCTCCTGCAGCAGAGTCGATATTGGTAGACTGCAGAAACACTAATCAAGCTCTCCCATTGGTCACAGACCTGCATTCCGCGGCTCTGGTTGGCTTGGTTTTCCTTTCACTCATTTGACGTTTGTGGGGCTTTCAACGTTTCTCCTGTAGCCTAATTGATTTAAGGGGATCAATTGTAGAATTAAACGATTTGAATAAGAGTTATTGAATGGTATTTTGCACGTGTGGCTGTGTTCTGAGTAAATAAGGCGATCCATGTTTCTTTACCACGTCTGGGACTATTGGCTACTGTAGTAGCGATACTGTAGTAGCATGGGAGAATGGGTATAGTAACGTAGTTACCTTTTGTAGCAGTGCCTCAATCCTATCCCGTTTCGGGATAATGCGGCTTAACACATTCTTGGCTTTACGGCTCGACCGAAAAAAAAACTGCGTTGGGGATAGTTTGTAGCTATGCCACAAAGAGCGAACATGGAACTCGCAAACCGATACATTGTATTACAAATGCCAACCACGAATGAAAGTTTCCTGCCTGGCTTCCACCCAGAAGCATGAGAACAGATCACACTAACAAATCATGTTTACAGTATCATACAACAAGCCAATCAGCTATAGCCTACTGACCTGTTTGTGACAGGTAGTGGACGTTATGATATCAGCGAGAGAATATATTCGCGTTATCAGCTATTGTGTTCCATTGTATCACTGTGCGGTACTGGCAGCGTTGTTGCTGAGTATCGCATTTCTCGTGCAGTGGCTCACGAGCCCTCCCCATCGTGTCTCTTGCCGCCGAATGGCCTGAACGATGAGGAATGGATGTGTTTACCTGTCACAGCCTCCTGCATCAAAGAAAGATACGCCGTTTGCTGACATGCATCGTTTAAAGCCTATTCATTTTTTTTTAATTAGCAATGAGTTATGTCGTGCTGCGGTTTCACATGCCATCCATAGGTAGGCTATGCCAACCACCCTAGTGAGGATACAAATTCTACGCGTTGGAATTAGCCTGGAATTATCTGCATTAACAAACGCAACCTGGACTCAGGGGTAGACGTAACATAGTTAATATGAATCTCCCTCCATTTAGTATATGTTATGTTTCGTTTGGTATTAGATGTGACAAATGGGAAAACAATTAACGTTTAAACAGCTGTTTTCTTTCTCGGTTTTCCATTCAAACAATACTAAATGAATTAAAGTCCACGTGAATTCACATTGCAGATGGTCTACATCGGTCTTCCTGCGGTGAGAGAAAATTGTATAATTTATGCTGCTGGTGCCCTTGCTTTTTTCATGAGTGTAGCTTGTCGTCATCTAATCACAAGTCATCAAACTGGTACTAGGCTACAGTCACAGAGCTAGACCCTCCCCATGGCAAGTTATTATGAGAAACACTACATGGCCAAAAGTATGTGGACACCTGCTTGTTGAACATCTCATTCCAAAATCATGGGCATTAATATGGAGTTCCAATTCATCCCAAAGGTGTTCGATGGGGTTGAGGTCAGGGCTCTGTGCAGGCCAGTCAAGTTCTTCCACACTGATCTCAATTAACCACTTCTGTATGGACCTTGCTTTGTGCACGGGGGCATTGTTATGCTGAAACAGGAAAGGGCCTTCCCCAAACTGTTGCCACAAAGTTGGAAGCACAGAATTGTCTAGAATATCATAGTATGCTTTAGCGTTAAGATTTCCCTTCACTGGAACTAAGGGGCCAGTGAAAAACTGCCCCATGAAAAACTGCCCCAGACCATTATTCCACGGACCTCCCGGTCGCGGCCGGCTGCGACAGAGCCTGGGCGCGAACCCAGAGTCTCTGGTGGCACAGCTAGCGCTGCGATGCAGTGCCCTAGACCACTGCGCCACCCGGGAGGCCCTTGGTTGCTTGACGTTCACATTATACGCCTACCCAACCAACCACACTCCTTTCATTTTAGTCTTAAGTAATCTTCTGTCATATGTAACCATACCAAATGTAAAATATCATACTCATTTGAGTTTCCCGGATTTACTTTTATTTATTATGTTACGTCTCGTCTGAGACCAGGCCACTGCTTACCTTTTACTGCCCTTCATAAAATTAACACCCAAGTGTCCACACAGATAGTTGTGCATAGGCATGCTGATGAAGGGCATTAAATGTTAAGCAGTGGGAGTTGGAGCTATGGTAAGTATTGTTTGTTGGCGCAGACAATTCCAGGCATTGATGAGGATGTTGTGGCTCATGGTGAGTTGTTTATTATCGATACAACTCTGTGCTGGAGTCCATTAATATTGATGGACAAAGCATCCAGATGTAGCCATTTAGCGAGCTTAATTAACCTAGCTACCTGTAAAGCAAATGCAAATTGGACTCTAAAACTGTATTTCCCCCTATTTATACCAACATTTCTCACCTCCCAAATGAATCTAGGTAGTAGCCACTTCACACACAGTTAGACCTATAGACGGAATATGAAGTAGTTACACAAGAGAGAAAGAGCTCATACCTGCCCTGCACCACCTGTAGTGCTCGGCTTATTTGTTGCAACAGGTGATTTGGACTGGATAGGGAAGTAGGCCTATACGGCTATAACTTTTCTATCTCAACCGCTTTAATTGGTCCAATTATCAAGAGTTATGTTGTCAAAACACAATTTTAAAGCTGTACATTCACGTTTGCACAATGAATGCGGTAAGTTTATGTTGAATCGAAGGAGAGAACTCCGTCACCCCCCTTTCCAATATTAGAATCGTCCTGATAAAAAAAGTCAGTGAATGAATCATCACCGGTGTTGTATCCTATTTATGTCCATTCATTAATTTGGTACTACTAAGCCTATTAGCTACTACTGCATTGAATACCATAGCTTACAGAATAAAAAAACAAAATCATTATTATTATTTTTTTTAATCAAGTTCAATTTAAAATACCCCTAGTGCCATTTCAAACATGTTTCCTTATTTCATAGTTCTTGGACAATGCTAAGGATCTCTGTCTTTCTGCCCTGATACCCTGACAGTGAGGAAACAGAGCAGCCTGCAGTAGTCAGGCAAGGGTCAGCATCCACAAATCATCTCATCTGCCCCTCTCTGTTTTACACACACACACACACACACACTTTTCCACATGGGCTCTGTACACAGTTGGCACAAAGAGCAGTCGTGCCTCTTATAATACCTCTCCACAGAGAGAGAACTAGTGTGTAGATGTGTGTTTGTAATGAAAGAGCAGTCTGTTTGTCCATCTGGGCAGTGTCTTGTGTGAGTTGGAGGGGTTTCTTTGACTGCCTGAAAAGCTGGTCCCGGCTGAGCTTCCGTAGCATAGCAACCAGGCCTTTGCTATGGGTTCTCTCTGTAATAAAACACACAGACATACACTCAGTCTGAAAAAGGGTGCTGTGGGCACTGAGTGGGTGGAGGATTCGGTTTCTCCACTTCCCCACACAGAAAACACTGCCAGAGACAAAATGCCCTTTATATGTGACCTTAACTGTGCGTGTGTGTGATCAAACGGGTCAGCCCACACTGATAATAGTTAAATAGATTACAATACAATTTACACACACACACACGCATCCTGCCTCTCAAACACACAGACCACATGTTTGAGAGGGTATAGTGTTATTACATTCCCCTTCTTTTCTCCAGGCGCTGGCAGAGCTCTGGGTGCCAGTCTCTGGTGGGTGCTTATGCCCGCTGGCACATTGGTCTGCTTTCTCTCTGCCTGGCCTTGGAGTGGCCGGCCCACACACAGCACACCAGATGTTGGTGCAACCTCAGCCAAGCTCTGTGCGAATGTGTGCGCGAGTGTGTGTGCGCATGTGTGTGCGCGGGTGCGTGCGCAAGTGCGTGTGCAAGTGCGTGCGTGTGCAAGTGTTTGGCAGTCTCCGTTGCATGTACGCATGGATGCTGCTTTGGCAGTACCTGAGGCTCTCATTTCTGCCAGGGTACCTCTCAGTCCTTGGAAGAGAGGTCCATCCACTGATCAGTACACCCTGCCCCTAGCCCATCTCTCTCACTCTGCCTTGGGCCAATGTTCCTTTATGCCTGACCTTCTCAGCTTTGGAGAGAGATACTACTAACCCCATAATAATACAGAGTTGGGCCTATTTTAATATGGCTTTGAGTTCCTTCTGTCTCCTCAATCTTCCTGTAACATTACTGTTGATTGGCTGTTCAGTAATGGTGTGGTTGATTGGCTGGCTGTAGACCTGGGTCAGGGCAGAGGTGAACATATTGTCTGGTTTCCCTTATCCCAGTTCACCGCCTTAAAGCTAAGACTCTCAGGCTACACACTCAGGCCTGAGTCCAACCTATTAACCCATTGTTTTCCTTAGCTAGGTCTTTGCTGACTGAACCACAGCAGGTGTACGCAACATGTCTGGCTGACTGGATTAGAGGTTGACCGATTATGATTTTTCAACGCCGATACCGATTTATTGGAGGACCAAAAAAAGCCGATACCAAAAATCACAAATTTGGACTCGTCAAACCAAAGGACAGATTTCCACTGGTCTAATGTCCATTGCTCGTGTTTCTTGGCCAAAGCAAGTCTCTTCTTCTTATTGGTGTCCTTTTAGTGTGGTTTCTTTGCAGCAATTTGACCATGAAGGCCTGAAGAACTTTGAAGAAACTTTCAAAGTTCTTGAAATTTTCCGCATTGACTGACCTTCTTGTTTTGAAGTAATGATGGATTGTCGTTTCTCTTTGTTTATTTTAGCTGTTCTTGCCATAATATGAACTTGGTCTTTTGCTAAATAGGGATATCTTCTGTATACCACCGCTACCTTGCCACGACACAACTGATTGTCTCAAACGCATTAAGAAGGAAAGAAATTCCACAAATGAACTTTTTAACAAGGCACACCTGTTAATTGAAATGCGTTCCAGGTGACTACCTCATGAAACTGGTTTAGAGAATGCAAAGCTGTCATCAAGGAATTATCAGTACATTATCACTTATCACAATTATATGCACAAAGCAAAATGTCATTGTATAATTAGATGCGCAAAGCAAATCTCCTTCATATACAGTGTGTACAAAACATTATGAACACCTGCTCTTTCCATGACATAGAACAGGGATGTGCAACTTTGATGAGACCAGTTCTACTCATTTTGACAACTTTCGAGTCCATATTAGGAAGGTGTTCTTATTTTTTTGTACACTGTATACCCCTAATATTTATAACTTGGATTCATGAACACAGTTGTAAGTATTGGCATTTTTGGATTGACACATGAAACTATGTCAGCGCTCGTTTGTCTTCTGTTAATTAAAGCTGGAATCCTTAATTGGTGAAACTGCCACGTCTGTTTGGGGAAATTACAACAATGGGGAAATTACTGCAGACAACGAACAGTTTTTTTTCTCCCTGTGACAGCATTGCACACACATTAGGACAGCACAATATGCACTGCAATTTATTTTACCACGCTGACGAATTCTCCTCTACTCCGTTTTCATCAACAAAACGATAACAAAGGCGCTGGGGGCGAACAGTGGAGTTGTTTCCCCCGATGGCGATTCCATCTTTAAGAGTTTTTCTGACCTGTGCTCGACCAATAACAGAGGTCTCTAGGAAGAATTGGATTCTCTGTGGCTTCTGCCCTGTTGTCATGGCAACATCAACCAGTTAATTTACCCCTCCCTCCCACTGCATGGCTTGCATCTGCAGCGCTATCCAATGACCTGTTATTACCCCACCACAGAGGAACACCACTATCATCAGATTATGGTTATTTAGTTTGGTGGGCCGGTGGCTGGGCCTTATGGGTATACACACACACACACACACACACACACAGGCCTGATCACTCTCACCGCACCCTGTCTTACTAGCTCAATGATGACACTAATGACCATGCCAACAGTCATCTCTAATCCTCTTCATCGGTGTGTGTGTACCCTGCACGTACTGTGTTTGTGTCATGGAGCACGTCACTCCAGGGGTGTATGGCAGTGAGGTGGACAGGACATAGGATAGATTGTACCCATCATGGAGTCAATGACGCAGGCCTAATGTGATTCCTCATATGAAAGACCTAATGATATTTCTGAACGTTATAATGATTTGTCTTCTTGACAGTGTGTCGCCACGTAAAAAAATGTGACCCATTTGTCTCTGAAATATCAAATGTGTTTAAGCACCTGTTTTGTTTTAGTCTCCGCTCATTTGAATGACTCCTTCTCTGCAGGTCATGAGTGCCTCTAGGAGGGCACCTGTGGAGAACGACCGCACCTGTCCAAAACCCTGCCTGGGCCCTGCCCTGTTCCCCGCCCCCGGCCTCCACTATGAGTAAGTACCTATAACCCCTCACCATGCCCCTCAACAACACAGTCAGGGCTGTCATAGGTCACTACCCTTTTCACACTATCTTGCCGGCCTGAACCGGCCTAGCACTGTTCGGTTCAGCTCACTAGTGGGAAAAGTCATTTTTATCGTTGGTAGCTATTTGATGTACCCGTCTGGATAGAAGCTGGAGAAAAGAGAAGTAGCTCTGAGCAATGCTTCTGTGATCCACAGCGCTCCACTACATGTGGCCTATGGATGCATCATGTGGAGAGGTGTTAAATGGGCTCAGTCTGTCTGCACCTCCTCCTCCCTGTGGCTGAACCATATGGCAGAGAGGAGAGTGCCGCGTCCTTGCCTCGCCACGGCAATCACCCATCAATCAGCTCCGCAATGCATGATGGGAAGGGGCATGGGGTGTAGCGGGATGCACACTCCATCGTGTGTGTACAGCTGTGCCTGGGTCATCTTTGTCTATGGTGTTGAATCTGACAGTGTCTAATGGGACATGCTGCATTCTATGGAAAAGTGAGCTGTGAATCACACCATGTCTGAGCTTCTGCTCAGTTCTGTGTTAAGTTATTGCACTTGGAGTGTGTCTTGGCTCAGAATGCATGGGCAATAATTAAGAGCTTCGGGTGTGTCTGTGTTTTGCTGAGTGTGAATTAAGTTAGCGGTATCAAAGGAATGAAAAGGTGCGTCCACTCAGGACTAAAACTTTGGACAAACAAAGTTATCTGGCTGTTATCTGGATATCTTCTTTCAAAGGGGACTTTTCCCATGGCTCTTTATCAAGTCCAAATTCCAGATTCCACAAAGCAAAAATATTTAAGAGCATTTCAGATAATGTATTGCATAGAGCTGTCCTGATTGTCCAGTATGTCCACATCTATTATAGTAGAACATGTCCGTTCCATACAGTGCATTTCTATCTGCAGTGCTCTGAGTAGGCTAGGTCTCTGGCTGGTGCTGAAGGGTTGCTAGTAGGTTACCGGGGCAACCCTGTGCATGTGAGGTGTTCACTGTAAGGTGATTGGATTAGCCAGATGCTGTGGAGGGGAGTGCTGAGAGAGTGAACTCGACTACTGCCTTTTCCTCTGCACGCTCCAACGCTCATAAACATGCAGGGGAAGCATGGGGCCGTGTGCGCGTGTTCGTGGTCTGGGCTTATGGTCCACAAGGTGTCTGATTTTGAGTGATGGATGAAAATGTAATTGATAGTAACAGCTGAGAGACACCTGCCAGGAACTTGGTGCTAAGCAGGTATTTATAGCTTACATCCGCTGCTCTGTGCTCTCACACTGCAAAACGTGGCTATTAGGGTTAGGAGAGAATTGGGTGGGAAACCACTCATGGACCACACTTGGTGATTTCTCACTAAAGTAGCCCCCCCCCCCCAAAAAAAGACGATGATTTTTATGAAATTTCAACCATTGAAGTGTCTTTTGGAGGAAGGATTGTTGACATATATTTGACATTAGTATATTAAAGCATAATAGATGAATAATGAATAGAAGTTGGACATTTTGCCCAAAACACGGCCTCCTTTTAAGACTCCATAGTTTTTCATCTGTAGGTGCTACAAAGTAGAAGTTGGAGTCATATGAAGCTTTACCGCATGCTATGTAATATGAGCAGTATTTTGATTTCAATAACAATTGTCCTACATATGTTTATGAATATTGAAAAATATAAACATGATTATAAAAAATATAAATGTTTCGATTAGCCAAATGTTTCTTTATATTGTTTAAAAAAATATACTCTACAGGCATATCAAAGTTCCAGAGTGTGTATGTCAATAGTGTATCAGAAAAGTGTAGTGCGTGTGTGTCTATGTTCTGTGCTCAGGCCCTGCGTAGCCTATCACCAAGTCCCCACTTTTCCTGCTCTGATAAATGCTGAAAGGCCTTTCCAGCTTTGATCCCTTACTTCAGTCAGAACACCAATAGCACAGCTACAGAGTCAGTCAGGCTGCACCAAAACAACAACCACTAACAACCCAAACCACTAACATAACACCCTGTTGTAACCCCATGGGAGAAGCTGATAGTACGGTCACGTATTGTACCACAATGTGCTTTCTTGGGCACACAATGTGCTTTGGGATAAAATGGCTTTGGTAAATTCACTCACTGATTGTGCCCTCTCGATGTTGTTGATATCCCTAGTTAATTACCCTAATTAGCCTCCACCCGCCCGTTAGCCTGTAGGATGGGGAGATGAGGGGGGTTTGCTCTCCCTAACGAGTCTGTTAATGAGCGACGGTCGATGGATGATGACTCATTCTGGATGGAGTCATTTCCTGTGCATTTGGAAAGGAGGAGTGGAGAGGACACGAGTTGTCTCTGCATCACACACAGTTTTGACAGATACTAGATGTGTTGGCTTTTGTAAAGCGCTTGGAGCAATAGGTTTAAAAAAAAAAACACGACATAAATTAATTGAATTATTTCTATTTTAACATCAGAACCAGTATCCAATTGTTTTCTGAGGTAAATGAAAAAAGCACAGAGTTCCCATTCGGTGTTTTCACCAACAACAAAAAACCTGCTTTCTGTTTTAATGTGAAACATGCGTTCTCACAGTGAAGTGTAGTTCTGTCTTCGCCTTGAAATGGCTGGACTGTGAATGCTTATACACAGGCCCTTAGGTTAGTGCAGAGGTCTTTCACTAGTGTAGATATCAAAGTAACCAGAGTACTCTCTCCATCCCCCCTCTCCCTACTGACCAGCCGTGTTTGATAAACAATCCAAACTTCACATGTCTGTGTTATGGAGGTAGAGATGAAAGGGGGAGTGATGTATGTTACCAGATGTCTAGCTGTCACCTGTCTCCCCCGCCCCTCTCTCTGTCTCTGTCTCTGCCCCCACTCTCTCTTTCACACAGCCACTTCCTCTTTCTCTCCTTGTCAGAGGAGAACTGATCTAATGTCATTCGGTAGCTAGCGTGCTGTTGGGTCCACAGTGGCAAGACGTGGCGCAGACCAGGGTAATTGTCTCCTAAAGCCTCATCTGGTCTCCATCTGCTGGGCACTGAGACAGCACCGCTAGCCTAGTACGCTGGCTACCACTGTTCTCTGACAGCCTGCTGATAGCCTGATAACACTAGCCCTGTTGTCATGGGGAACATGCTAACAGGCTACTGGAACACACCAATATAGGATTTCACTTTGACTGAATAATAATGTTCCGAATGCAAATCCAGGCCCCCAAAACACTAACCGGCTAACACTTGGACCTGTTCATGGTGAGCAGGGCAGAGTGGCTATCTGCTAAAATGCTAACACTTGGCCCTGGTTAAAAGCAGTTGGCCTCCAATCCATTAACATGCTAACTTGGCCCAGTCTAGGGCTATACAATCTCTAAACCGCTAACATGGGAAATCTCAGCACTGATAAAGCAGAAGTCTCCAACCCCTGGTTCTCTGTCTCTTGGTGTAGGGCCAGGCCTGCTACCATCCCTCTGTCTCTGGACAGGACAGCTCTGCTTAGCGCAGCAAGACTCCAGCATTCCCTCAGACTGACTCTGTCACAGGGATAATTACTAGAGAGAGGTATTTGTTTGAGGGACAAAGCCCATTTTGTGTGGTACAGGTTGGACTAGTTAATCTATCACACTTGGGCTGTGTCCTGAACAAGTTGAGACGTTTGAGTATGGGAGAGTGCACACAGGTGTTAGTACAGTAGGTAGATTTTTTTGTACAAAATGTAAATTATTTATCTTACATTGAAGGTGTCACCTCTAACGGGCAGGACAGTTTGTTGTTGTAGCTATAGATGGGTTAGCTGACAACGATGTGACAACGATGTGCACACTTCAATGGGGCAGAAGTCAGTGTGTTGTTGTGGTTCTGGATGGCCAGATGGCTAGCAACAATGACAAGAAGCTGCCATGTGGGGAATCGTAGGTGGCGCGGTTCAGCGACTTTTATCTTGTTCTTGATACAAAGTTTTTTGTTTTTGAGGTGTTTTGACTGATGTCAGTGCTAATATGGCAAAATTCCGCATGCTAGCTAGCTAACCAACAACTGTAACGATGTATTCGAGAGACAAGTAATCATTGTGCAAATGTATTTGTTTTCAATAAACATTGGAGCCAAAATATAGTTTGCATGTTGTCAACATTCTAAGCCAATCCCGTCTGTTTTGAGTTGGTTTTGTTGCTAACCATTCAACCCGTCTATAACTGGAGCAACTAGCTGCAATGAGTTGTAGCTGTTACTGTATAGAGGTAGTAGCATTGCTGCATTGCAGTGTTCAACTAGTGTTATGTTTTGGGCTTTAGTACGGTAGTGTTTATGTCCTCTCCCATATCCTCTGATCTCAGTTCCTCCTGTGGAGCCGTAGTCTCAGTTCTGTGTTCACAATGGAACCAAGTCTCCCACTCCACTGACCTGGCTTCCTGTTACTCTCTCTCTTTCTCTGTCTCTCTGCTTTTCTCTGTGGACCACAGCATGTAGCTGATGACATGTTGTGATGGCTATTGTGATGTTGTGATGGGGGGGGGCATGTGTGTGTGTCGTGATTAGGGTTGCAAAGGGTAAGGAAACTTTCCTGTAGATTTTCCATGGGAAGTTAAGCCTGGGAATTTAGCTTTAATTCATCAAAATATAACAGTGAACCTTTTTTGTGCGATACACAAGGCAATTCTAGGTCTTGTGGCATATTTTGGTTAAAACTATCCCCAATTCAATGGAATTGCAACCCTCTGCATGCACAGTGCATTCTTCCATCACATGTACAGCTGATTCTCAAGATCTTGCACACTAATGAGATGCTATTGAGCCCGCACTACTACACTGTCTGAGCCAAGGACTACATGCTTTCTGGTAGGTTTTGATTCCCATACTGGATGGGGTGAATATATTTTATGACATGCATGATTTTTTGTTAACTAGTAAATAGTACCCTACAGCAAAGTGTGTTTAAATCATTTCTAACTTGTTAACAATTTCTGCTAGTTAGTTTCTGCTACCATGTGTGTTTTAGCTTGATTGAGCCTGCTAACTGAGGAGTGTTAATTCACCTGTTTCCATACATGTTTCATTTTAAAACATTTATCTTACAAAGGAGTTGTTTAATCTAACTACTTAACTATTTATCTTTACATGGAATTGTATTTTTATTTTCTACATATTTTTTTTACAGGAAAATTCCTCGGCCACAATCTGATGTGTGGGGACATTTCACTGCAGCTAATATAGAAGGAAAAGCTGTGTGCATTTGCAAATACTGTGCCAAATCATATTTGAAGAATGCAACAAAGACGCAGAATCATCTGGCTAAGTGCATAAAGTTCCCTCAGCGCTCACAACAAGCAACCTCTGACAAAAGTCCCTCTACTTCTATTCGAGGTGAAAATGATGAATCACACACCTTATCGATAGCAACAGCTCATGGTCCTCCTGGAATCAGATGTTTTTTTGACTCAATGGAGGAACGTAGTAGAGAAATGCTGATAAATCTTGTTCGAGCTGTGTATGCAACTGGTTCACCTCTGATGCTCACAGGCAATGTGTATTGGAAGAGATTTCTAAATGTTCTTCACCCAGTATACACCCCTCCAACTAGACATGCTTTATCTACTAATTTGCTGGATGCAGAGTTTCAACAGAGTTCAAGTGAAGGTCAAGCAAATCATAGAGAAAGCAGACTGTATTGCAATCAACTCTGATGAGTGGTCAAATGTTCGTGGGCAAGGAATAATTAAAACTTCCTCTCCACCCCTCAACCAGTATTCTACAAGAGCACAGACACAAGGGACAACAGACACACCGGTCTTTACATTGCAGATGAGCTTGAAGGCAGTCATCAAGTTATAGCAGCAATCTACCTCACCAAGCAAAATGAGAAGAATAAGAGCACCACATTGAAGCTGCCCAGCAACACCCGTTGGGATGGTGATGTCATCATGTTTGACAGTCTCCTGGAGGGGAAGGAGTCTCCTAGAAATGGCTGTATCAGTCTGCCAATATGGACAGCCCAATCAAGAGAAGTCTCCTGGATGATGTGTTTTGGGAGAGAGTGGTAAGCAGCCTGAAACCTATAGTAGTAGCCATTGCACGGATTGAGGGAGACAATGCCATCCTGTCTGATGTTCAGACTCTGCTTGGAGATGTAAGAGAAGAAATCCGTACTGCCCTGCCCATTTCACTGTTGCTCCAAGCAGAGGAAAAAAGAAAATATCAAAAAGCGTGAAGACTTCTGCCTGAAGTCCATACACGCTGCAGCGTACATGTTGGACCCCAAGTATGCTGGCAAGAGCATCCTGTCTGGTGCAGAGATCAACAAGGCCTATGGTGTCATCACTACTGTGTCTCGCCACCTTGGCAGTCTGGCAATGTTCACTTCTAAGCAAGGGCTTTGTGATGGAGATGCAATATGGCAGTTGTGCCAACATATCTCATCAGCCACCTGGTGGAAGGGACTTTGTGGATCTGAGGCTCTTTCCCCGGTTGCCTCCATCATCCTCTAAATCCCACCAACATCAGCCGCCTCAGAGCACAACTGGTCCTTGTTTGGGAACACACACCAAAGCAACCAACAGGCTGACCAATACAAGGGTTGAACATTTGGTGGCCATCCGTGCAAATTTGCGGCTTTTTGAGCCTGACAACGAGCCATCCTCAGCAAGGTTGGAAAGTGACAGTGAAGATGAGGCCTCAGAGTCTGATGTTCAGGAGGTGGACATTGAGGAGGTCCAGGGAGAAGACATGGAAGCCTGAGAGGAAGACAACCAAAGCTTTAGATGTATGTTGAAAATGTTTTTGGGAGATGCGATGGATCATTGGGGATCATTCAATTTTCCCTTTTCTTGTTCAGTGAAATAATCCCATGTGAAGAGTCAACTCATTTAATTAAAGTTCAATTCGTAACTAAGTTGTTTTTTATTTCTATTGGAAGGATTTAATAATTTGCAATTATGTGTACTTATAAGTTAAACGGTTTCTGTTTCTGTCTCCATGTGATATATCCAATGCAAAAACTATCTACATTTAAATGATATTAATATTCGTTTGCATATATTTCTGTTAATTCCCATATATTGCCAAGGAAAGTTTCCACCTCTGAATATTCCCCAAAATGTGCAACCCTAGTCGGGATGTGTGTTGTTTGGGGGAACAGGAAGGAAGCCTCACAGGAATATGATTACATCTAGCAGTAAACACAGCAGCAGGAGGAAATGGATCCAGTGAGCTATCCTCGGGGCGTCTCATCAGTGGAGGAGGGACAGGGGAAACGTACTGGGCTAGACACACACACACACACCCTCACTCATTCACATGCATACAGTACACACTTACTGACTGACACACGGAAGCCCAATCTCTCACGCTAACGTACTTGCACGTGCATACACTCAGCTATACGTGTGAGGACTTTTTGTGGACCAACAATTCATTCCCAATCAAAATCCTATTTTCCCTAAACCTAACCCCTAAGCCTAAAATAGCCTTTTTACAAGTGAGGACCAGCAAAATGTCCTTCTCTGAATTTTAATTGGTTTACGTTTCTTGTGAGAACTTCTGGTACACACAAGTATAGTAAAACGTTTACACACACACACACACATTCACTTACTGATACACACAAAAAAAAAAAATATATATATATATACATACACAGTAATTGTGGTGACTTTTCTACTGCCATAAGGCTTGTTGTTGGCCTGTCATGGGCTGTCTAGTCTGCACGTTGCCATTGTGATCTCTACTCCCAGCACTACCCTGGCACCCCGCTACTCCTCACAAAGTTTAACCTATCAATACTTAATGTGTGGCGTTGAGTTCAGACGGATTGGGTCATGCACTATGTATAGAACCCTGATTAAGGATTTAAGGAGCTGCGCTCGTCTTTGGGGACAGGCTGAGCCTTTATTTCACATCATGTTGACTCACTCCGTTATTCCACTCTCTCAGGATGTGTCCCAAAGGGTACCATATATTTTTACCAGAACTCCATGTGTTCAAACATCTAGTTCAAACCGACTGTTTACTTGCCTCGTGTTTGCTTTATGTTTTGCTATGAAAGCCTCATATAAACAACATGGCTGTTAAATGAAAGCGGTGCGGTATCTTCTTGATTGAATTGCTTCTATATACCCGCTGTTTATGAATAGGACTCGTAAATCTATACTGCAGGACATGCAGCCACACACTCACGCACATTTGTGGTGTACATTTGTGATGAGGTGAATGCATACGAGACACAGACATTGCCTACACTGCAGAATACGCAGGCGTGCTCAAAAATAGCTGGTGCTGAGACAGTCGTTCAAGTTTCTAGTGGCGAGGACACGACACACCTTAACCAATGACAAACCATATAAACCCTACTACACTCTGTGACAAATGGCCAAACCATTCACACCTTATGACCAATGAGCAATACCACCGCCACTGACCAATAGCAACCTGACCTCACCCCTATGACCAATAACAAACGACACACCCACCCTACTGAGCATTGAGTAACCGCACACACCCTCTGACAACTGACAAATGGCGTGCAACCCGTCAAACCAATGACGAACGACACGCATCGTATTGACCAATGTCAAAAGGGATACACGCTGTCGACCTGAAGACGCATGACCGGCTGGCTGACCGCGAGCGTGCCTGAGCAGAGTATCATGGGTATCGTTTATAAACTCCCACGCTCGTGGGGGGTTGTCGTTCATCTTCTTGCCCCTACAGCACAACTACACATCATGGTCACCTCCACCTCTAGTGCTCCACTATTTTAGCAGCTGCTGATTTTACTGTTGGCTTGTAAACAACTCCACCCCTCCTCCTAACACACACACACTACACTCACATCTGTTTGTTCAGCTCTCCCCATAGAGAGCCTTTATGGCTCTCTGAATCTCTCACCATCCTGTAAAAGGCTACAGCAGAAGATCTGTGCATGCCGTGGGTAGGGTGAAGGACAGACTGGGCTTGCAGGAGGCCGGAGGGGAAAGTATGGGGATGGGGGAGGGACAGATATAGGCAGGAGGGTTGAGGCCAGGTTTGGGATGATGAGTAGACTTTGGTGAGGCAGAGGCCTGATTTGGGTGAGGGGAGGTCTGGCTTGGATGTGGGAGTGGCCTTTGAGAGTGTAAAAGTGAGGTGTGAGACATTCAAAGTGTCCAGAACTGGTTTGGGTGAAGACGGAGACTGAAAGTGTTAAACCGAGTTCATAGATAAGGAAGGGTCAGATGTCATTGTAGAGTTTGGAGACTCAAAGTAAAGTGGGCATGCAGAAGAACAGTACAGTCAGTGCAGTACTAGCAGTCTTTTGATTGGTTGGAAAGTTAAACCCAGAGAGCAGGAAGTGACACGGGGCAAACAGGAAGTGTGAGGGAGCCCAGTGATGTTTTTCCAGTCTGTTCCCCCCCTGTGTTCCATTCCCTCGCTCCCTGTGGCACTGAGCCAGAACAGAGGAAGGAAAGGGAGAGAGGGGGGAAGGGACAGGGGACTTATCATGTTGCTTTGACCTGTCATACCCTGCCAGATCAGTGTTCATAGAAGAAAGGAGACGAGTAATGGAAGTTGGTTCAGATCAGAATACAACAAACTGTTAGTGTAAAATTCCTGTACTTCTTATTGGCCTTCTACAGTGTGTTCCTACCAGTCCAAGCTAACAGCAAGTGGGTGTTTTCAGTGATTGTTTTGTGCATTAGCCCATTTGTCAGCTAGCTTGACCTGGAGCGAACCTGCTGGAGAGAGAGATGCATGTAGGGAGAGAGAGCGATGGGCAGAGAGGGAGTGTTTGGGGAAATTGGAGTTACTGCTGTAGCAGCATAGACAGCAATCAAAGTGCTCTATTCATGTCAAATTAGACTGCTCTTGACTGACTTCAGTGAGTGAAAATGAGGCTTTGTAAACCTCTACCTTTTACTCTCTATATTTCTCTCTTTCTCAGTCTATTGCCATTTTCTTATCTCATTTTCTCCTATCTTGCTCGATCTTTCTCCCCATTTTCTCATCCTCAATTTTCTCCCTCGTCTCTGGAGACACTTTCTGGTATTTTGACCTCTTGAGTGTTCCATCTCGAGGGTCCTCAATCTAATACCCACATTGACAGTTCCTTCTAGCCTTTGCTGATTCACAGATTGAAGACTGTTGACAGGCTTAGATGGGAGAGGTGATGTTCCCTGAGCTAAGAAGGACTTATCTGTCATTTTCCAATCAGGCAGGCGTTATTAGAGCACCGTGAAGGGGCCATTGATTTGATGTGTGAATGACTGGCCCTCTTATGACCAGGGTTGAGGGGCTGTCGGAGAGAGGGGAGACTGTCGATATACGCCTTTGTATGTCTCCCACATCGACAGGAGATCAATCCATACTCCGCCGGGTCTTCTTCTCTTTACCTCTCTTGCTTTGCACGCCTTTGGTCAGTACAGATGTGTACACACACACCTTTATCTCCCTTGATTTTCGTCCTTCATGTCAGAAAGGTTCATGTTGATCATATTACGACAGCAATATCAAATGTATTTAAATAGCCCTTCGTACATCAGCTGATATCTCAGTGCTGTACAGAAACCCAGCCTAAAACCCCAAACAGCAAGCAATGCAGGTGTAGAAGCACGGTGGCTAGGAAAAACTCTCTAGAAAAGCCTAAACCTAGTAAGAAACCTAGAGAGGAACCAGGCTATGAGGGGTGGCCAGTCCTCTTCTGGCTGTGCCGGGTGGAGATTATAACAGAACATGGCCAAGATGTTCATAAGTGACCAGCATGGTCAAATAATAATAATCACAGTAGTTGTCGAGGGTGCAGCAAGTCAGCACCTCAGGAGTAAATGTCAGTTGGCTTTTCATAGCCGATCATTAAGAGTATCTCTACCGCTCCTGCGGTCTCTAGAGAGTTGAAAACAGCAGGTCTGGGACATGTAGCACGTCCGGTGAACAGGTCAGGGTTCCATAGCCGCAGGCAGAACAGTTGGAACTGGAGCAGCAGCACGGCCAGGTGGACTGGGGACAGCAAGGAGTCATCATGCCAGGTAGTCCTGAGGCATGGTCCTAGGGCTCAGGTCCTCCGTGAGAGAGAAAGAAAGAGAGAAAGAGAGAATTAGAGAGAGCATACTTAAATTCACACAGGACACCGGATAAGACAGGAGAAGTACTCCAGATAAAACAAACTGACCCCAGCCCCCCGACACATAAACTACTGCAGCATAAATACTGGAGGCTGAGACAGGAGGGGTCAGGAGACTCTGTGGCCCCATCCGATGATACCCCCGGACAGGGCCAAACAGGAAGGATATAACCCCACCCACTTTGCCAAAGCACAGCCCCCACACCACTAGAGGGATATCTTCACCCACCAACTTACCATCCTGAGACAAGGCCGAGTATAGCCCACAAAGAGGGGCGCCAACCCAGTCAGGAAGATCACGTCAGTGACTCAACCCACTCAAGTGACACACCCCTCCTAGGGACGGCATGAAAGAGCACCAGTAAGCCAGTGACTCAGCCCCTGTAATAGGGTTAGAGGCGGAGAATCCCAGTGGAGAGAGGGGAACCGGCCAGGCAGAGACTGCAAGGGCGGTTCGTTGCTCCAGAGCCTTTCCGTTCACCTTCACACCCCTGGGCCAGACTACACTCAATCATATGACCCACTGAAGAGATGAGTCTTCAGTAAAGACTTAAAAGTTGAGACCGAGTCTGCGTCTCTCACATGGGTAGGCAGACCATTCCATAAAAATGGAGCTCTATAGGAGAAAGCCCTGCCTCCAGCTGTTTGCTTAGAAAGTCTAGGGACAATTAGTAGGCCTGCGTCTTGTGACCGTAGCGTACGTGTAGGTATGTACGGCAGGACCAAATCGGAAAGATGGGTAGGAGCAAGCCCATGTAATGCTTTGTAGGTTAGCAGTAAAACCTTGAAATCAGCCCTTGCCTTAACAGGAAGCCAGTGTAGGGAGATTAGCACTGGAGTAATATGTTCAAATTTTTTGGTTCTAGTCAGGATTATAGCAGCCGTATTTAGCACTACTGAAGTTTATTTAGTGCTATATCCGGGTAGCCGGAAAGTAGAGCATTGCAGTAGTCTAACCTAGAAGTAACAAAAGCATGGATTAATTTTTCTGCATCATTTTTGGACAGAAAGTTTCAGATTTTTTTTGCAATGTTACGTAGATGGAAAAAAGCTGTCCTTGAAACATTCTTGATATGTTCGTCAAAAGAGAGATCAGGGTTCAGCTACAGGAACTGTAGAAGATGGAGAGCAGCAAGACTAGATAATAAACGCTGAAGTCCACTACACTGTGTGTGTGTGTATTTGTCCAGGGGACTTAAGAGTAAGAGGTGGTGCACTATGGTGGTGCACTATCTCTATGATGGGCCCCATACCCCTAGAATGTCAGGATCATAGCCAGCTAGCAACAGCAGCATAGTGTTGAGGCGTAGCAACAGGGCAGCATAGTGTTGGGGCGTAGCAACAGGGCAGCATAGTGTTGGGGCGTAGCAACAGGGCAGCATAGTGTTGGGGCGCAGCAACAGGGCAGCATAGTGTTGGGGCGCAGCAACAGGGCAGCATAGTGTTGGGGCGCAGCAACAGGGCAGCATAGTGTTGGGGTGCAGCAACAGGGCAGAATAGTGTTGGGGCGTAGCAACAGGGCAGCATAGTGTTGGGGCGTAGCAACAGGGCAGCATAGTGTTGGGGCGCAGCAACAGGGCAGAATAGTGTTGGGGCGTAGCAACAGGGCAGCATAGTGTTGGGGTGCAGCAACAGGGCAGAATAGTGTTGGGGCGTAGCAACAGGGCAGCATAGTGTTGGGGCGTAGCAACAGGGCAGCATAGTGTTGGGGTGCAGCAACAGGGCAGCATAGTGTTGGGGCGCAGCAACAGGGCAGCATAGTGTTGGGGTGCAGCAACAGGGCAGAATAGTGTTGGGGTGCAGCAACAGGGCAGCATAGTGTTGGGGCGCAGCAACAGAGCAGCATAGTGTTGGGGCGTAGCAACAGGGCAGCATAGTGTTGGGGCGCAGCAACAGGGCAGCATAGTGTTGGGGCGCAGCAACAGGGCAGCATTGTGTTGCGGCGCAGCAACAGGGCAGCATTGTGTTGCGGCGTAGCAACAGGGCAGCATTGTGTTGCGGCGTAGCAACAGGGCAGCATTGTGTTGCGGGGTAGCAACAGGGCAGCATTGTGTTGCGGCGTAGCAACAGGGCAGCATTGTGTTGCGGCGTGGCAACAGTGTAGCCAGTGTATCATGGCATTCTGTAATTGGGCCCTATAACTCAATGCCTTAGGAGGGCTGCACACACACACTTTCATTGTCTCAAGCGGCGCAGACACACACACTCTTGCACAGCGTGTGTGTGTGTGCGTGTGTGTGTGTGCGCGCAGAGCAGTTGCAAAGTGTGTCTCTTCCTCTCTGGGGAAATGTCATTAGGATAAAGAATGAAACTGTGGCTGCCCCATTACAGCTTGCAATGCAGACTGCACCCTGTCCTTGGGTTGAAACACAGGGGGAGACTGCAGGGTGTGTGTGCCTGCGTGCCTTCCACCCTGTGTGTGTGTCTGTGTACATGTGTGTTTGCGTGCAGGTTCCCACCTTTGTGCATGTATGAGTCATCTCTTTGCAAGGTCAATGACATGAAAAAGTGTATGATCTTCTGAAACTGAATGGCATCACAATATATTGCCATGGTTTTCTCATGCAGAGGGTGAAAAGCATTCATACTTCCGATAATACCATATGGACAATACATAACAGGAAGTCAAAGAGGGAGGAAAGAGGTAAAGTTCGCTATCCCTGATGCAGTGAAAATAATTTAAATACATTGATTAATGAAGTAAGCCTTATGCGACATCATTACATTTTTGTTTGAATTGGCAGGTTTTACGCACCAGCCAAGCTTCTGGGAGAGCACCGTGATTCTGTTTTGATGAACAATTATAAACAGATGAAATTAGTGGAGGTAGAAGGAGGGAAAGATATGGAGAGAGGGAGCCAAAGGAAAGGCAGAGGGAGAGAGAGAGACTGATTTGAAAATGTAAAAGGGCATAAGATGCTAGTGGGCACAAATTATCACTGTCTACGACACGAACATACAGTTGAAGTCAGAAGTTTACATACACTTAGGTTGGAGTCATTAAAGCTCGTTTTTCAACCACTCCACAAATTTCTTGTTAACAAACTATAGTTTTGGCAAGTCGGTTAGGACGTCTACTTTGTGCATGACACAAGTAATGTTTCCAACAATTGTTTACAGACAGATTATTTCACTTAAAATTCACTGTATCACAATTCCAGTGGGTCAGAAGTTTACATACACTAAGTTGACTGTGCCTTTAAACAGCTTGGAAAATTCCAGAAAATTATGTCATGGCTTTAGAAGCTTCTGATAGGCTAATTGACATCATTTGAGTCAATTGGAGGTGTACCTGTGGATGTATTTCAAGGCCTACCTTCAAACTCAGTGCCTCTTTGCTTGACATCATGGAAAAATCTAAAGAAATCAGCCAAGACCTCAGAAAAATATTGTGGACCTTCAAAAGTCTGGTTCATCATTGGGAGCAATTTACAAATACCTGAAGGTACCACGTTCATCTGTACAAACAATAGTACGCAAGTATAAACACCATGGGACCACGCAGCCGTCATACCGCTCAGGAAGGAGACGCGTTCTGTCTCCTAGAGATGAACGTACTTTGGTGCGAAAAGTGCAAATCAATCCCAGAACAACAGCAAAGGACCTTGTGAAGATGCTGGAGGAAACCGGTACAAAAGTATCTATATCCACAGTTTAACAAGTCCTATATCGACATAACCTGAAAGGCCGCTCAGCAAGGAAGAAGCCACTGCTCCAAAACCACCATAAAAAAGCCAGACTACGGTTTGCAACTGCACATGGGGACAAAGATCGTACTTTTTGTCCTCAGTTTTATTTTTGTTTCATCAGACCAGTTTGGCCATAATGACCATCGTTATGTTTGGAGGGAAAAGGGGGACGCTTGCAAGCCGAAGAACACCATCCCAACCGTGAAGCACGGGGGTGGAAGCATCATGTTGTGGGGGTGCTTTGCTGCAGGAGGGACAGGTGCACTTCACAAAATAGATGGCATCATGAGGTAGGAAAATGATGTGGATATATTGAAGCAACATCTCAAGACATCAGTCAGGAAGATAAAGCTTGGTCGCAAATGGGTCTTCCAAATGGACAATGACCCCAAGCATACTTCCAAAGTTGTGGCAAAATGGCTTAAGGACTACAAAGTCAAGGTATTGGAGTGGCCATCACAAAGCCCTGACCTCAATCCTATAGAAAATTTGAGCAAGGAGGCCTACAAACCTGACTCAGTTCCACCAACTCTGTCAGGAGGAAGCTTGTGGAAGACTACCTGAAACATTTGACCCAAGTTAAACAATTTAAAGGCAATGCTACCAAATACTAATTGAGTGTGTGTAAACTTCTGACCCACTGGGAATGTGATGAAAGAAATAAAAGCTGAAATAAGTCATTCTCTCTACTATTATTCTGACATTTCACATTCTTAAAATAAAGTAGTGATCCTAACTGACCTAAGACAGGGAATTTTTACTAGGATTTAAATGTCAGGAATTGTGAAAAACTGAGTTTTAAATGTATTTGGCTAAAGTGTCTGTAAACTTCCGACTTCAACTGTATATACTGACACACACACACACACACACACACACATAGACAATTATTTATTTTTTACTTCCCCTATATTTCTCCGCTCTGTTCATGTACCAGGCTTCAGAGTGATGGTGGAGCAGGGGGTCGTCACTAAGCGGGGGCGACAAAGAGAGGGGGAGAGAAACTGAAAGAGCGGGAGGGACGTGAATTTGGAAGTAGAGATCTAGGGGGGAACGAGAGAGGAGCAGAGCACCGGGAGAGAGTGAGAGAGGATTAAACGGGGCGAGAGACGGATGAGTTGGGTGGACTGACTGCCTTACCCCAGTGAGTTAGCTAGCTGTGGATGTGAGCAGAGTTGCGTGTCTTTGGAGCAGGGATACTGCTGCTATTGATCCAAACCACCTTCATCTGTTCTGCCTGCCAGGTGTACTGCTACAGCACAGTTCTCTGAACAGAGAGGGAGAGCAACAGAGAGAGATCTACCAGTCTCCTCCCTGTGTTCCTCAGAGCTGGGTGCGTGTATTCACCTCTACTGCCTCTGCCGAACAAGATAAGTGTGTGTGTGTGTGTGAGAGAGCACCGACTGGAAAAAAAACACAAACACTCTCTCTCCGTTGAGCCTGAGAGTCTCAGAAGAGCAGCTAACGGCAGCTAACAAACCAACGACCTCCAGCTCCCAGCCGTCGGGTTGAGATGACATTGTGTGTGATTTGAGCGTCACTTGAGCGTGTTCTGCTTTACCTGGACCTGTGAGAGCGGAGGTCTGGTATTAATGGACCTGTGAGAGCGGCGGTCTGGGTATTAATGGACATGTGAGAGCGGCGGTCTGGGTATTAATGGACATGTGAGAGCGGCGGTCTGGGTATTAATGGACATGTGAGAGCGGCGGTCTGGGTATTAATGGACCTGTGAGAGCGGCGGTCTGGGTATTAATGGACCTGTGAGAGCGGCGGTCTGGGTATTAATGGTCCTGTGAGAGCGGTGGTCTGGGTATTAATGGACCTGTGAGAGTGGTGGTCTGGTATTTCTGGACCTGTGAGAGCGGTGGTCTGGTATTTCTGGACCTGTGAGAGCAGTGGTCTGGTATTTCTGGACCTGTGAGAGCGGTGGTCTGGGTATTAATGGACATGTGAGAGCGGTGGTCTGGGTATTAATGGTCCTGTGAGAGCGGTGGTCTGGGTATTAATGGACCTGTGAGAGCGGTGGTCTGGGTATTATTGGACCTGTGAGAGCGGTGGTCTGGGTATTATTGGACCTGTGAGAGCGGTGGTTTGGGTATTTCTGGACCTGTGAGAGCGGTGGTCTGGGTATTTCTGGACCTGTGAGAGCGGTGGTCTGGGTATTTCTGGACCTGTGAGAGCGGTGGTCTGGGTATTTCTGGACCTGTGAGAGCGGTGGTCTGGGTATTGCTGGACCTGTGAGAGCCGTAGGAAGACGGGAGGCAATCATCTACCTGGACAGAACAACTGCTGACCTCTGCATCACTGCTCTTCCTCTCCTCTCTCTCCAGACTGCCTTCAGTGTCTTAGAACAGACTGCCTCTCTAGGTCGACCTAAATGTGACTGCCTTAGATATTCACATGTAGCAGGGTAGGAGAGAAAGTGTGTGTGAGTGCTAGGGACGTGCATGTGTGATCGCGTAAGAGAGTGTTGAGGGCTTGCAGCTGGTGCTGAGAGCGACTGAGGAGAGAGGGAGGTTGGATCAGAGCAGAGAGAAAAAAGGCTTAGGAATGACTGGGTGGAACTGGAGGCTATAGCTAACCTTGGAATCATCCTGGAACCTTAAGGGGCTACCGCCACTACTCCACCCCAAAAAGAGGAACTAGGACTGGTGAAAGATCCGTGCTCTGTGGACCCTAAACCTGGTGCCTGGGGATAAGATGGGATCCAAGATTTGAGATCTGGACTTTTTAAGACATTGGGATGATTTCAGAGGACCCTGTGAGGGATGAGGTTGTCGGGGGTGCGAGGGCGAGAGCGGGCTCCCCACGCCCAGTGTGCACGGTTGGCCCCTCCCCACTATGAGCATGCAGGTGCTTCATATGGTCAGGGAGCTGGTGTCTCCTTCCCGACGCAGAGCAGCCGCCAGATACGGAGGTGTGTGTTTTTCAACTTTTATTGTCTCGTGGACAAGTACAGTGAAATGCCTTTCTTTTGAGTGTGTGTGTGTGTGTCACTGTGTGTGTGTCTGTCACTGTGCTGTGCATTAGCTCTACTGTGTCCCTGAAAATGAATGCCATTGACTTCTTACAGATCCCTTGTGTGTCTGTGTTTGAGAGAGTTGGCTAGAGAGAAAGAGACTCCCTTGGTACTGCTGTAATGGCTCTGTTGCAATGGGACGTGTGTGTGTGTGTCCGGTGAGTGCTAAAGAATGAAGGAAGGTGCCCTGGGGTAATGGGACACTTGGTGAACCCCGACCTCTAGTCCTGTCTGCTGATTGGACCAGCTCTGAGGGGTCAGTGATGGGCTGTGGGCACTAATGATTGGCTAAAGCTTTTCACTGCCAAAGGCTCTACACTCTGAGGAGAATCACCTGGGCTCTGAGTGGAGCCGTAACGCTGCATCCCCATTCAGGCTACTGGCTAGTGATTATATGGGTTGTGATGTGGTTTATTTTTAAACATCAACAGCCTATTTAAAGACATCTAGGCCTCAAGCATCTCCTTAACAAAGGCTGCCTCTATTCTCTTAGCCCTGTGTATCTAAGCTTTTTTACATGCCAGGGGGATGAACACCGATTACACACTTCTCACCTCACTGCTTGTTAATGATGAATTCTGTGTGTGCGTGCACATGCATGTACGTTTTGTGACGTGTATGAAAAAATAAATAAAATGTTATTTATAACTTTTATTTGATTAGGCAAGTCAGTTAAGAACAAATTCTTATTTACAATGACTGCCTACCCCGGCCACACCGGGACGACGCTGCGCCGGCCTATGAGACTCCCAATCACGGCCGGTTGTGATACAGCCTGGAATCGAACCAGGGTCTGTAGTGACTCTTCTAGCACTGAGATGCAGTGCCTTAGACTGCTGCGCCACTCAGGATTTCACAGGGATTTGTTTGTGATATTTGCAGGCAAAAATGCTTGATTTTGCTGTGGCAATTCTGACATTTAGGATGGCAACGATTTTGTCCAATTTGTCACGAAATTGCCCTGACTCGCGATAAAGTTGAAGTGTGGCTTGATTTAACCATATTTGTGCGCTGATTTGCTGAAATTGTGAGCCCTCTTTTTGTACTGCGGTGATGGGTCAGTGTTATGCGATTTAATATTGCGATGATTTGACTGTTTTATGCGGAAATAGCTAAAAAAAATTGCGACCAGGATCACGGAATCCTGAAAGAAACTGGTTTGTGTGTTTCTCAACATATTGAGCCTGATATTAACACAAAAAAATGTCCCATTCCCTGTGTAGCAGCATGTAATCACTGTGCTGGAGGCAGGAGCAGGGGAACAGAGCTGGTGTTGTGGAGAGTTGAGCTTCTCATCGATCTGTGATACCCACTACAAAGGGAACATTGAGTTTAGGGCCCTCCGCCTTCCATCTCACTGCCATTTTAATCTCTGGCCATCGACCCTGCGGAGAAATTCTCAACACACACAAACATACACAGGTGCACACAAACACTGATATGTGCACACTTTGCTTTAGACACACACACACACACACACACACACACACACACACACACACACACACACACACACACACACACACACATACGCACACACCACAGAGCTGCTGAGACAGTCAGGTGCTGTCTGTCAGTGGGTTATCTCCTCCCCCAGACTGTAGCAGAAGCCTTGGTTGCTACTGTAGGTAGTGTTCTGTGGTACAGGTGCTGTCTGTCACTGGGTTATCTGCTGAGGTGTGGGGTTGGTGAGAGAGAGATGGAGAGCGAGGGGGTGTGGTGAGATGACATTTTCAGTCTGTCACTTCAGACTGCTTGATCACAGTATGTGTAATGCACTGTGCCCTTTGACGTATCAGCAGGGTCTTAATCAGTGGTGTAAAGATACTTTGATGTACACTTAATTAGGTTATCTTTACTATTTATATAACTTTTACTTCACTACATTCCTAAAGAAAATAATGTACTTTTTACTCCATAAATTTTCCCTGACACCCAAAAGTACTCGTTTCATTTTGACAGGAAAATGGTCCAATTCACACACTTATCAAGAGAACATCCCTGGTCATCCCTACTGCCTCTGATCTGGCGGACTCACTAAACATGTGCTTCGTTTGTAAATTAATATCAGAGTAGTTGTAGTGTACCCCTGGCTATCTGTAAATTAGTTGTGTTGTCTGGTTTGCATAATATAAGGAATTTGAAATGATTAATACTTTTACTTTTGATACTGAAGTATATTTAAAACCAAATACTTTGACTTTTACTCAAGTAGTATTTTACTGGTTGACTTTTACTTGAGTCATTTTCTATTCATGTATCTTTACTTTTACTCAAGTATGACTTTTGAGTACCACCACTGGTCTTTGTCCCTCTGGGTGTGGAATGTACATGTCTGTATATGTATGTGAAGAGCCAGTAAGGACTTCTGAGCGTTTGTGAAAGAAAATGTCCTTATATTTGAACGGACATCTTGGGATAGTACTAAACTCCCTCCTTTTGTTGGGTCTGGCATTCTGCTGGCCAGGCAGGTGGCAGGAGCAGCTAGGGGCAGTACTACAGTCCAGCATGCCAGCCCATGCTCACTAGGGTCGTGTTCAGTAGCGAGCAAGTTACGTTCTGAACTTGTCCAATAAGAACACCGATATTTGGTTTTCCGTTGCAAAACGTTTTGCTACACTGTGTCCCACCGAACACCACCCAGCCTGCCTCGGCAGGTAGCCTGGCAGGTAGCATTGGGCCAGTAACCGAAAGGTTGCTGGATCGAATCCCTGAGCTGACAAGGTACAAATCTGTCATTCTGCCCATGAGCAAGGCAGTTAACCCACTGTTCCCCGGGCACCGAAGACGTGGATGTCGATTAAGGCAGCCCCCCGCACCTCTCTGATTCAGAGGGGTTGGGTTAAATGCAGAAGACACATTTCATTTGAATGCATTCAGTTGTACAACTGACTAGGTTCCCCCCTTTCCCATACTACTGTGCTGGAACTGAGATGGGTCCATAGGGATTTATAACGAGTCTGTTGCAGCCTGCTGCTCCAGTGCCAAGCTGCAGTCTTCTTCCCTCTCAGCCACTCTGCTCTGGTCAGCAGCGCTGGCATCTTACTATCTTTGTAATGAATTCTGCATGAAGGACGTTTCTCTCCTCACTCTCCTCCCTCTCGATCTCTCTTTCTCCCTCCCATCTTAAAACGCTCGTATTTCTAACTGCTAGAAGAGAGAGGCTCTCTCAATTATTCAAATTATGTGCCAGCAGCTTAAAAAAAGTGAGATTTGTTTTTTCTGTAGTGGAACACATCAAGTTGTCAACTATTGGCGCTGTGTGTGTGTGTGAGTAAGTGCGGCTTCACACATTGCATGCTGGGTTGTCAGAGGGATAGAGGTAGAGTTCAGACCCCCCTCGTGTTAAACCGCAGGTAGCCGGTTAGCATCTACCCACCGATATCAAAGCAATTTTAGCATCTAGTCTAATTGTTTGCCGTATAAGCACCTAGAGGTGAAAAGCTAGGCTACATATTGTTCTGTAATTTTGGCCTCACAGGAGAATTTATGCATGTGGTGGACGGAGCTCTATCTGTAAGAGCAACATATTAGATAAGATAGCAAATGGCACTCAACACTGCTTCTGTTTCTCTCTGTCTCAGGGCTCCTTTAAAAAAAAATATGATCCAGTATTCAATTATTTTCTGGGGTAAATGAAAACGGCACAGAGATCCCGTCCAGTTACTTTTCACACGCCAAAAAACCTGCTTTCTGTTTTAATGTGAAACATGCGTTCTCACAGTGAAGTGTAGTTCTGTCTTCGCCTTGAAATGGCTGGACTGTGAATGCTTATACACAGGCCCTTAGGTTAGTGCAGAGGTCTTTCACTAGATGTCTATCCCTTCTCCCTCTTGCTCTCTCGCTCTCTCTGCCTCTCGCTCTCCTCTCTCGCTCTCTCTCTCTCCTCTCTCTCTCATCTCTCCTCTCTCTCTCGCTCTCCTCTCTCGCTCTCTCTCTCTCCTCGCTCTCTCATCTCTCCTCTCTCTCTGTCTCTCGCTCTCCTCTCTCGCTCTCTCTCTCTCCTCGCTCTCTCATCTCTCCTCTCTCTCTCTGCCTCTCGCTCTCCTCTCTCGCTCACTCTCTCTCTCTCTCTCTCCTCTTTCATCTCTCCTTTCTCTCCTCTCTCCTTTTTCTCTCTCTCTCTCTCTCTCTCGACAGACGTGTTGTGACAGGCCTATCCTATATATTCTTTTTGGTGTATACCTGTTATTAGACTAGATGTGTTCTTTTATTGTTGGTTCTCTGTCTGACTCTTTTGACATCTCCCACCTGTCCTGTTTTGCCTGGCTGGTGACCGTGGTGACCGTGGGGTTGTAAGAATCACAGAGCTGTGTGTCTCAGTAGTGGGGCCACAGTCTGTTTACTACTGCTGAATCTAGGCACATTCTCTCAATCGTGTCATTCAATGTACTAATATTGTTTGATACGTTGACGATAACACTATAGATCCCAAACATACAGGTGTGTGTGTGTGTGCACTGTACTAGTCACACACAGCACGTGTCAAACCGTCATTACTCATAGCAGATGATTTCATCGTCCGTAGTGTGGTGTGGGGACACAAGTGGCTTGTGTGTGTGCTTGTGTGACAGAGATGGACAGAGCGAGAGATGGTGTCCGACTCCGCCCAAGGGAACAATGAGACTGTGCGTGTCACTCATTGTGTGTTTCTGTCTCTCTCTCTCTGTCTGTCTCTCTCTCTCTCTCTCTCTGTGTGTGTCCCGTCTTTACTGCTGCCAACCCACACCAAGCGTTCATCCAGAGTGTCTCTAAGTGATAATCAGAATAGGTGGGTGGATGAAGACTGTATGGGCTCTTTAATTGATCATAAAGTTGTTCTGCTTGAATCAAATGTATTTATAAAGCCCTTCTTAGATCAGCTGTTATCTCAAAGTGCTGTACAGAAACCCAGCCTAAAACCCCAAACAGCAAGCAATGCAGGTGTAGAAGCACGGTGGCTAGGAAAAACTCCCTAGAAAGGACAGAACCTAGGAAGAAACCTAGAGAGGATGTATTTAGGTGAACAGTGTGATTATGCACTACCCTGAATATTGATTGATCAGCAGTCCTTTGGGGAGGGAGCAGTGAGCCTAGCTGTGAAGTGATGATTTAGTCCCTCTATGCCTGGTGTCAGATTTCACGTGCAAAGCTTAGACGACCGTTTTACAGTAGCATACGGAAAGCACCAGTAGATCAGGGAAAGTATGATTATTTTCCTAAACATTTTTAATTAAACACTCCAGCGAAGATGTGTATGGTGTGCATAGATGGGCACTTCTGTTATTTGACACCTTCAACTGTGAACCTCACACACTGTACGCAACACACACACACACACACACACACACACACACACACACACACACACACACACACACCCACGCACACCTAACAGAACAAAGACAGCTCGGATCCCCTTGTCACTGGAGTGCAGAACAGATTTAAATCACTTGTTTTATATTCACATTAAAGTTCAGTACGGGGGAGTTTGACACTCCTCTCTGTTTTCATCAGAGATGTGGTGCCAGAGATCGCCCACACACACAGTTGCCAAAGTGCTTGGCAGATTATTTATTTTTTATATATACAATTCTGAGAGAGAGAGAGAGAGAGAGATTTCATAACATTCATTTCAAATGAATTTACTATGTCCATTTTTTTAAAGAGGATTCACTGGTATGTGCTCAATAGCTCTCGAGGACATGTTACTAACAGTGTGGTGGCAGTGTATGTGTCCCTTCTCAGAAAGTATCCAGTGTGTGAGAACATTCCCAGAAAGGACACCAGAACCCTCCATGCCTGCCTGCCCTGCAGGATGACCTCGACGCTTTAGCAGTGATAACGGCATTTCAGCCACATCAGCCGTTCCCTTACTGGGCCTGGGCGTAGGTCGTTTTGTGTGCGCCAGGGTAGATATGTACTGTGGCGATGGCGGGAGATAGAAACCATTATCTTTCCTCCCCTCTTTTTCTCCCTCCCTCCCTTCCTCTTCTCTCCCGGCTGTCCTGCGATATGCCTGCTCTACATGATCGTTCTGGGTATACGACTCACCACAGGAGTTGAACATGAGTCTCCTTAATGAAAGCTGTTTTATCAAAACGCTTCTCTGCCTCCTATCTTGGCTCTCCCTTGATTTCTGATCTCCCTCTCCCTGGGCCTCGCCCACTGTCTTCCTCATCTCTCTCTCCCTGTCCCTCTTTCCCTCCCTCCCTCTTATTTGCTTCTTCTCTCTCTCCCTCCCTCTCTTCTCTGATGTATTGAATAGGGGCTGTTGTGTGTTTGTGTTTGGGTGTGGAATGTCGTGAGTGGGATAGCAGTGACTTGATGCTGAAGTCAGTGTCCCTCTTTCTCTCTCTCTCGCTCGCTTTCTCATTCTCTTTCTTATTCTCTCTCTTTCTCTCGTTCCCTCTCTCATTCTCTAATCTCTTTGTAAAGTAAACAAACCGCTGCATTGTGACAGTAGCCCTCAAACTCAACCACTCTGATCTCCCTTCTGCTGCTCAGAGGAGTGTATCAATACAAGCCATTTGTCTTTCTCTCTGGTTCCTCTCATTGGTACGTGGACTGTTGTCGTGCGACGTAGTTGCCGTGGCAGAGTGGTGGTTCTGGGATGGGTTAGGGTTTTTTGGGAGTAGTGTTTGTCTAGCCTGGGCTGTCACTAATGCGGACTAAATCTCTCCGTAGACTGGAGGATCCAACCGAGAGCGTGAAGAGAGGTAAGACATGATGTCACTGAGGCGACTGACTTCAGGCAAAAAAATACTGGTTTGGTTTTTTCCACCTTACTAGGACAAACTGCTGGTGTTCAAGAACATCTATTGCTTCTGTCAGATTGAACTTAGTTGAAAAATGTAACTTAAAGGTGTTGCACAGTTTACAATTGAGATTCAGTTACTTGGAGACATGGACGTTGACATGGTATTTATAACATGTCAGTGGGTGTAGTGTGAGGGTAAACTACTGTGGGTAGACATGTCTTCATTGTATTGAGTGATGTCATTTTGACTGAGGTCTACTATGCGTGATGTGGTTGGGTATAGGTAGAAGCATGTTTGTTTTTACGTCTAGTTTGTGGAGATGAGTATAGTTTTGAAGCAATGCTAATAGCATGCCCGGTGTTATGCCGCGTGTGGTTACCCTACAGTTTTAATGTATTTCATTTTTTTGTTTTTACCCTGACAATTGGGTGACATCAGTCTAGTGTGTTTGTATATTTGGACACAAAATGGCGCGTCTATGACGGCACACACACAGGCTCCAATAAGAACTTGGCAATGTTTTATTTCACTTTCTGCCTTTATTCAGTAGGTATTTATTTTTGTTCACTTTTTACATTCTATTCATTTCAAGGCATGAATTGACATGGCCTTGGTGCACTTTGCGATTGCCTTCTAAATCCTTTCCCTCCCAATCATAACTATGTATGTAATGCAGTAAGGTGACTAGAGGCCGCACTCTCAGCCTGGTCATCACCAGGTTTGGCCTTGGGACGTGTTGATTGGCTGAACACAGGCAGGCTGAGAGGCGGATGAATAAAGTGAAGTGTGAGGCTCTGTGAGTTCAAGAACAAAGGACAGGAAATGACTTCTCCTCCAACCAGGCTTTCCATTAGAACCGTGCAGCTTCAGTCCCTTTGCAGATACAGTGCCTTGCAAAAGTATTCGCCCTCCTTGTCTTTTTTCCTATTGTGTTGCATTAAAACCTGTAATTTAAATTGATTTTTATATGGATTTCATGTAATGGACATGCACAAAATAATCAAAATTGGTGAAGTGAAATTAAATAAATTATTTGTTGGGGGAAAAAAATGAAAAGTGGTGCGTGCATATGTATTCAACCCCTTTGCTATGAAGCCCCTAAATACGATCTGGTGCAACCAATTACCTTCAGAAGTCACATAATTAGTTAAATTGCACACAGGTGGACTTTAAGTGTCACATGATCTGTCACATGATCTCAGTCGTTGCACGAATGTACCTAACCGTAAACATCTTTTGCCTTTCTTAAAATCAATACACAAGTATATATTTTTTACACCTGCATATTTAGTTAAGAAATGTATGTTAGCAGGAAATATTAACTAGGGAAATTGTCACTTCTCTTGCGTTCATTGCACGCAGAGTAAGTGTATATGCAACAGTTTGGGCCACCTGGCTCGTTGCGAACTAATTTGCCAGAATTTTACATAATTATGACAACATTGAAGGTTGTGCAATGTAACAGCAATATTTAGACGTAGGGTTGCCACCTGTTTCATAAAATACGGAACGGTTCCTTATTTCACTGAAACAATAAACGTTTTGTTTTCGAAATGATAGTTTCCGGATTTGACCATATTAATGAACAAAGGCTCGTATTTCTGTGTTTATTATAATTAAGTCTATGATTTGATATTTGATAGAGCAGTCTGACTGAGCGGTGGTAGGCAGCAGCAGGCTCGTAAGCATTCATTCAAGCTTTACTGCGTTTGCCAGCAGCTCTTAGCAATGCTTGATCACAGCGCTGTTTATGACTTGAAGCCTATCAACTCCCGAGATTAGGCTGGCAATACTAAAGTGCCTATAAGAACGTCCAATAGTCAAAGGTATATGAAATACAAATGGTACAGAGAAAAATAGTCGACGCGTCATAATTCCTTTAATAACTGCAACCTAGTATTTCCTTTCTGGGAACATTGAAGAACTGGGAATATTGAACCACCAGATTTCATATTGTCTGAGCAAGCAATTTAAACATGAGCTTTTTTACATGGCACATATTGCACTTTTACTTCTCCAACACTGTTTTTTCATTATTTAAACCAAATTGAGCATGTTTCATTATTTATTTGAGACTAAATAGATTTTATTTATGTATTACATTAAGTTAAAATAAGTGTTCATTGTTCATTCAGTATTGTTGTAATTGTCATTATTTCAAATATATAAAAATTGTCCGATTTAATCGGTATCGGCTTTTTTTTGGTCCTCCAATAATCGTAATTATTTTTTTGGTCCTCCAAAAATCATAATCGGTCGACCTCTACTTTTTGGCCATCAAGGAAAACACTATGTCTTTGCGCAAACCCAACACCTCTCATCACCCCGAGAACACCATCCCCACAGTGAAGCATGGTGAGGACAACATCATGCTGTGGGGATATTTTTCAGCAGGACAATGACCATAAGCATACTGCTAAAGCAACACACTAATGGTTTAAGGAGAAACATTTAAATGTCTTGGAATGGCCTAGTCAAAGCCCAGACCTCAATCCAATTGAAAATCTGTGGTATGACTTAAAGATTGCTGTACACCAGCGGAACCCATCCAACTTGAAGGAGCTGGAGCAGTTTTGCCTTGAAGAATGAGCAAAAATCCCAGTGGCTAGATATGCCAAGCTTATAGAGACATACCCCAAGAGACTTGCAGCTGTAATTGCTGCAAAAGGTGGCTCTACAAAGTATTGACTTTGGGGGTGAATAGTTATGCACGCTCAAGTTTTCTGTTTTTTTGTCTAATTTCTTGTTTGTTTCACAATAAAAAATATTTAGCATCTTCAAAGTGGTAGGCATGTTGTGTAAATCAAATGATACAAACCCCCCCCAAAAATCTATTTTAATTCCAGTTTGTAAGGCAACAAAATAGGAAAAATGCCAAGGGGGTGAAAACTTTCGCAAGCCACTGTAGGAACCAGGAATGAATGTTAACTTGGAGGGAGAGAGGAGCAGAGAGCGCAAGCAAAATAACACTACTTGTAATAAAGACAAGTCTTGGACTAGAAACCACTAGACCCTAAAAGAGAGAATCATAGTATTTATAAAGTCTATTGTCATGCGGTTGTTTAGTCATCCAGACTCATTCTTTGACAGGAGTTGTGATGAATACAGACAGATACTTTACAGATAGACGACACAGGAAGACGCAGAGTTATTATGTTAACTGCCGGGGCGGCAGGTAGCCTCGTGGTTAGAGCGAAAGGTTGCAAGATCGAAACCGAAAGGTTGCAAGATCGAATCCCCGAGCTGACAAGGTAAAAATGTGTCGTTCTGCCCCTGAACAAGGCAGTTCCTAGGCCGTCTTTGTAAATAAGAATTTGTTCTTAGCTGACTTGCCTAGTTAAATAAAGGTCCAATTTTAAAAAACTAAGAGAGAGGGATGTGATCATAAAGTCTGTTGTTTTTGATGATGCTGTTGTCCAGAAGACAGGCTCCGAGTCTGATTGGATGAAAGCATGATCCTTGGTTCATTCTTTTATAGACTTGATCAACACTTGAATCATCATGGACAGATGGGTTATATACAGATTGACAACATGTTGTCCCTAATCTGTGAGTGAGCGAGACCAGTTGTTCTTTCAGTGGCATTTTCCAGTGTTTTTCAGAAGCCTACTGTGTGATTTAATATGTTTTCAGCAGGGAAAATAACATCTTTCTATTCTGACACTGTTATGACCTCTGTGAGGGATGGATGGAGAGAAAGAGAGGGACACAGCAGTTTGACGGGTAGTAGAGAGCAGGAGTGAAGGGAAAGTGGAGAACCGGGTAATTTCCACTCAGGGCAAAGCGCTAGACTGACTGGGACATTTTAATCGCAGCGGGAGAGAGAAATGACCTGCCCTGCCGTTCTACGCAGCCGTCGCCACAGGGAACTGCCATGTGAAGAGGAAGCAGTTGAGACTGGCAGAAGAGGATGAGGGAGGGGTGAAGGTTCAGGGAGATAGGGGGTCTAACCAGGAAAAAGAGGAGTAGGAGTGGACAGGGGGAGGAGGATGGGGTGATTTGCTGGAAGGGGATGTAGGTTTTCCTCAAGCAGCCCTGTAGCCTCAAGGAAGGGGCTTGTCCAGGAGTGTTCTGTAGGCACAAGGAGTCGCAGCAGTCCAAGCAACACAACAAACACAATCATTCTGAACGAGCCTCCAACCCCTTACAAACACGGAGTCACGGATGCCTGTGCCATTCCCCGAGCATGAAAGAGTCTAATTGTGTTTAGCTTAAGCGCTGCCCCTGTTGAATACTAATATGGCCGCTGGGGGGTTCAGTGTGTGTTACTGCTGCCAACACTGGGTTTTACTATGGGAAGACTCAATCCCATTTACCCAGAATTCCATTCCACTGAACCATGGAAAAATTCAGTGGGGGGAATTTTTTAAAATTTGTTTCCAGACAGTGTCCCCCTGCTGAATTACTTCATGTCTCACACCAGCTCAGTAAACACAGTAGCACACAGTGTATCTACAATAGCCTCCCACTAAGAACACAGTATTGTGTTCTTTCTTTGTGCTGTGTGTGGAGCAATGTATTTATTCTCACATTAACTTGGTCGGCAAGCTGCCTCAATCTGTGTACAAATAGGTTTACAGAACACTATGTCAGTGTTTTGTTTATTCTCAATCTCAGCGTGAGTCCAATGTGTCTGAGGCACGCGCGCACACACACACAACTTGTATTTCTAATGTGCATTTGGCTGGTGGCTCAGTGCAGGTACATCAAAGCAGATGAAATGCCAATTTGTACAATGCCTGGAAAGATTCATTATCTTTTTCCATCAGGACTTGACTGGATCCAAGTGTACCAGAATATTTTCACATCAGGAAGGATGCTTTAGTACCAGCCTTTTGCTATTAGAAAACACAGATACACAGTATATTCTGGCTGACCACATTCCATCACCATAACTACATGTTGTTGGTGAACTCCTAGAACCAATGGGGCTCTTCCAATAAATCTGACCTAGACCTTTTAGTTTTCCACTATTCCCTCAGTGCTTCAAACCAAGAACACACACACACACACACACACACACACACACACACACACACACACACACACACACGTACGTATATTCTGTGCCAGCTTTGTTAACGTGTTTTCCTGTATTTTGAGCTTCCCATTGGCTGCTGAATCAGGAAGTGGCAGTGTGTGTGTGTGGAGTGACTGTTTGTCGGCCCTTTTACATTCGACCGGTCAGATCATACAGTCATAATCTGATGACCAATGATTGTAAATGGAGGAAACTCACTTGGTTGAGTGGTACAGTTGAGGTAAAGGAGGTGTGTGTTCGGCGCTCTCAGCTTCCTGGTCACGCGTGACAGTTTCTCGTTAATCGTCCGTCTGGGGCATAATAGCTGACGTGCGCACGCACCGCTTCTGTCACATAGTGATGTCCCTCTGACACTGGTCTCCATTTTGAGCTCAAAGTGGCTCAACTCAACGGCTCTCAAACACACACACACACACACACACACACACACACACACACACACACACACACACACACACACAGCCTCTTAGTTGTGTATGATACACTCCACCCCTGGTGAGTCCTGCTGGTTCCACCAGTGTGACTCTGACATGGCCCCCAGTGTGGGCTACAGTAGGCCAGGCTTTAACCTTTGACCCCTGGCTCATTGTGGGGCCAGAGAACTGAACCACTTAGTGTTTGATAGTAGTGAAAAGGTACAGCACGACCATTTCCCGTCTGTATTGGTCTTCACTGAGCCTACTGGGACCACAATATAAAGGTTGACATGTTGACATTTTGAACTCTTGTCCTTTTTCTTCCTTCGATCTTCTTCTACCTTCCTCTCTCTCTCTCTCTCCTCCCCCCTCTGTTTTCTCTGGCAGCGTCTGGTACAGAGCGGGATGCTGTGCTGCGGCTTGAGCAGGAGAGGGCTGAGATCGTCTCCAAATATGACAAGGTAAGAACCCCTCCGCTAATGAAGGACAGTAAATCACTTGCAGCATTGAATGTTTGTCTGTCAGTATCAGACAGAAGCTGAGCTAACAATATTTCTAGGAGGTCTCCAGAGATGTGTGCTTTGTTTTCTTGTCATTTGTCAGTCTGATGGTGAAAAGTGTGTGTGTGTCCATCCATCCATCCACACCAGTGTGTGTGTTTGTGGCACCTCTTTCCATTGCCCGTGGCATCATCACTGTAGCCAGCCGTTGGGACTGGTTTATAAATTAGCCTTTTTAATTTAGTCCAGCGGGCAGTATAATCAAGCCCGCTCGTTAAGAGAGGAGCAATGAGGGAGGGATGGAGTGGAGGAGAGAGGCGGGCACTCTGACACAGAGTTTAATTATGTTTTGATGTTTGACCCTGGTCACTAGAGGAGTCCATTTTCTCTCGTTGGCGAGGCGGAACGAGTCCAATCAAAACCAATTCAGTTTCATCATGACAGTGTCCGGGGGGGGGGGGCGGCTGTTATCAAGACAAAGATGGAGTTGATGCTCTCACTACAGACCTCAAATGTTTATCAATGGGGTTTCAGTCAAGGGTATGATGGAGTACGGCCTATCCCTCCGGTTTCCTTTGACTACAGGAGAATACTGGAAGAAACCTTGTATACACTCTCGAACTGGGACAGAGGCAATCATAGACACCAGAAACATGGAAAGCTTGACAAAGTGGAACACTGAACAGAATCATGGTCCAATTCTGCTATGACATTGATTTTACACAGCTGTCTTGTGCGCCCCCGTGTCTATACGCAGATACCACATGACACGGGCTTTAGACACAGTCTGTGTCTCCACTGACATCTCTTCCAGGCTCTGTGCGCGTTCGGCCTGATGTCGGATGTAAGAACAATCTATTCATCCCAGATGTCTTTTTGGTGTATTTATAGTCATTTGACCCTGTTTCTGCTGCGTGAGGGAGCTGGGTTAAGTTAGGACAGGATTTCCAGTAAACAGAGGGAAGGAGAACGGGAGGGATGTATTTAGACATCCAGCTGGTCTTCAGGCCTTGCAGACCTCAGCCAATGCTGGACATTGTTTAGCTCGCTCTTTTTTTCCTCTTCCCTCACTTCATCACTTCTTTTGCCCTCTTTTTAAAAAATGTTTTAATTTAACCTTTTATTTAACTAGGCAAGTCCGTTAAGAACAAGTTCTTATTTACAATGACGGTCTACCGGGGAACAGTGGGTTTAACTGCCTTGTTCAGGGGCAGAATGACAGATGTTTTACCTTGTCGGCTCGGAGTTTCAATCCAGCAACCTTTCGGTTACTGGCCCAACTCTCTAACCACTAGGCTACCTGCCGCCCCTCTGTTTCAGTCTCCCACCTTTCCTCTCTTTCTTTCCCTTGTATTTGTTTCTCTATACAATTGTCGTGTCTTTGACTATGCCAGATTAATTGCTATGACATGCTATTCTATAAAATAATTTCTCCGTAATTAATATTACCTGATTGAACTAATCATGTAAATATTAATTAACTAGAGAGGGACACCACGAAAGAATATTTATAGAGCTGTTATCTTTCGAATAAACTCTTAAAGATTTAGTAATAGTTTACATCCATAGCAGTCACCTTAATCGTCATTTTATTCAGTCTCATCTGAAAGTGGTAAATCCTTGTTATCTGCAAGAATCCTGGCTAACAAGTTGAATCAGCAATACAAAATTGGGTTTAATTATTTATTTACTAAATGCCTAACTAATCACACATACACAATGAAATCATAACTTGATCACAAATTACGTCATACAGAAAAACGTCCCTAGCGGGCGGAATAGATATGACAGCTTGTTACACAAAGAAAAGGGGCGGGTTGGTGGAAGGGCGGGAGACTGGGACAGGGCTGAAGCTGTGCTATCGTAAATACAGTATCTTATGCATTCTAAATTACCGCCCATTTGAAAAGGAAAATGCAATAAATATTTACTCTGAGCTGCGCTTCAGTAGGTTGGTGGTAGATGGAAGACCGTATCGCCAACCCGAGTCCTCTGTCCTTTGAAGAATGTCTCTGGTGAACAGTGGATACGTTGGAGTAACGTTGTGTGTAGTAGACGGGATACTCTGACTGTCCTTCCTAACCTACGTTTGTAGCAGCTGTTGCTAACTCAACGGCTAGGAGGTATCCCTTCTGTAGTGAATACGAGTTCAAAGTTCATACCATTTGCAACCAAAGTCCATGCTGATGTTGGCTTAATTCTGTAGTTATTATCTGAACCATTCTGACACCGGATCGTCATCCTAGCGTCCCGGAACAGAAAGTTATATTTTTGTCAATGGCTTTTATAGTGGAGGGAGAGGGGTGTGTCTGAAAAGTCTATTACCCATGTCTCTTCACAGGGGCGGGCCCCTAGTTGAGCAGAAGCCCAAACTTATGAAACACAAATCTCTCATTTACAAGCTAAAATTAAATTTCATCTCTTCACAAATAATTTCATATTCAAACATTTGAATTAAACAACAATTCCATGTGAAACCGATACCTCTGACGTTTAGACTTTCCACAGTAGAGTTTATGTCATTCTATCATTGATGAGAATGTGTCAGAGGGCAACCGAACTGACATAATATACCTTAAGTACCACCGCATATGTTCAGTTGGTCGGATTACCAGAATATAGTTCATTTCCCCCCACTTCTGATGTTCCCAGAATCTCTATGTTAACCAAGGGGTTTTCTTATGTCACATCAGTTATAGTAGGGAGAGAGAAAAAGGGGGAAAGAGGTATTTATGACTGTCATAAACCTACCCCCAACCCAACGTCATGACACAATCCTGCCATCTTCCCCTCCGTCTTCACAATTTATTTTCATTTTCTCATTATTTTCCCCTTTGCTCTCATGCATTCTCCACTCCCATTTTCTCATTATTTTCCCCTTTGCTCACATGCATTCTCCACTCCCATTTTCTCATTTTCAATGTTAACTTTCTTTCTATTGTCTGAATTCAACAGCCTTTCCTCTGCCTTGAGTCAGGCTGTGACTCAGGGTGCGTCTGCCTAGCTCCTCATTTCACACCTGTTAGCAGCAGGGCTAGGCACTCTAGCACAGCCAAGCATAGCATGTACACACACACACTCACTCTGTAGGGGAGTGGGGAGGACTGGAGTTGCCCATCCCTGCTCCAGACTGTCTGAGGGTAAATATACTGAACAAAAATATAAACACAACATGTAACAATTTCAAAGATTTTACTGAGTAACAGTTCATATAAGGAAATCAGTCTATTGAAGTAAATTAGGCCCTAATCTATGGATTTCACATGCCTGGGAATACAGATATGCATCTGTTGGTCACAGATCCCTTTTAAAAAAAGAGTAGGGGCGTGGATCAGAACCAGTCAGTATCTGGTGTGACCAACATTTGCCTCATGCAGTGCAAAACATCTCCTTCGCATAGAGTTGATCAGGCTGTTGATTGTGGCCTGTGGAATGTTGTCCCACTTCTCTTCAATGACTGTGCAAAGTTGCTGGATATTGGGGAGAACTGGAACACGCTGTTGTACACGTCGATCCAGAGCATCCCAAACATGCTCAATGGGTGACATGTCAGAGTATGAATGCCATGGAAGAACTGGTACAATTTCAGCCTCCAGGAATTATGTACAAATCCTTGCGACATGGGGCCGTGCATTATCATGCTGAAACATGAAGTGATGGCGGTGGATAGCTCTGTGAATTAAAATTGCCATCGATAAAAGGTAATTGGGTTGGTTGTCCGTAGCTTATACCTACCTGTCCATACCATAACCCCACCGCCACCATGGGGCACTCTGTTCACAACATTGACATCAGCAAACCACTCGTCCACACAATGCCATAAACATGGTCTGCGGTTGTGAGTCCGGATGGACGTCCAGCCAAATTCTCAAATTACTGTAGAGGCGGCTTACGGTAGAAAAATGAATATTCAATTCTCTGGCAACAGCTCTGGTGGACATTCTTGCAGTCAGCATGCCAATTGCACTTGAGAAATCTGTGGCATTTTGTTGTGTGATAAAACTGTACATTTTTAGTGGCCTTTTATTGTCCCCAGCACAAGGTGAACCTGTGTAATGTTAATGCTGTTTAGTCAACTTCTTGATATGCCACACCTGTCAGGTGGATGGATTATTTTGGCAAAGGAGAAATGCTCACTAACAGGGATGTAAACACATTTGTGCATACAATTTGAGAGAAATAAGCGTTCTGTGCGTATGGAAAATGTATGGGATAATTTATTTCAGCTCATGAAACATGGGACCAACACTATACATGTTGCGTTTATATTTTTGTTTGATATAGAATAACACTGATGTTCATGTTTCTATCTCTATTGTAATAGTGTCGATGTTTACAAAGTATGTAGCCATCCAGGTCTATATAGGCATCAAGTTACTTTGAATGTTAAGTAATGTATCTCATTTATATTCATTCTCATTTGTGCTGCAAGTTTAAAAACAAGATGTTCCCAAGGATGTTTTTTTTTTATAGCACAAATACATTTCAAACTACTTGTTATTCATTGCTTTACCCATGAGGCTCTTTGGTTGCAGGGAAAAGAGGGTGCCACTGTGGAACCCTGGGAGGATGCAAGCTTCCACCTGTACAAAGTTATTGACCGCTTCGGCTTCGTACAGTAAGAGCACACACACACACACACACACACACACACACACACACACACCCTTGAGTGATTCATTCATTACACATGGCAAATAAACTTTGAAATGTGAATCAGTCACACGCACACCACAATCTTCCCCCTTGTTTGTGTTCTGATATTTCACTTCAGTAAAAGCTTCAAAGAACACTAGTTTAAAACAGTACCATTGTCTTGAAGTAGGAGAAAGTGACTCTCTATAGCCTGGTGTGTTGTGGCTTTGGCATGGCCAGCAGTGGGGTTGCATGGCTCTTAAACAACACTGTTCTTAGGCAGTTATAACAGTTATATATAGGCTGGCACATGTGGGCTGGTCCAGGCAGGAAGCTGCCGGGTTAGCCACAATCACAGGGCATCAGTGTGGGAGCTCAGGCCCAGGGCGAGAGTATAGGGGAGAGAGGGATGATGTTCCGGGGCCCAGGGAAAGTCACGGTCTGGAGAGAGATGGAGAGAAGGTTCCAGTCTGGAGAGAGGGAAGGATGGAGAGGTTGAGGCCCTGAGTGAAGGCTATGGTCTGGGAGAGAGGGATGGAAAGAGAGCAGATGGGGGCTTGGCTGAAGGTTATGGTTCTGGCCTAATGCCAGGACTTTGGACTGGTTAGGACACAGAGCTGGGGCCCATGGTTAAGCCAGTAGAGATGAGGCCTCCGGCTCCATGAAATAGCCTATGAGGGAGAGCCCTTTCTAGGTCATACTGACTAGGTGTGATGACAACAATGAGGGAGAAAAGAAGGGAATGCCCCATTTACAGGCAGACGTTGACAAACTGACTGCAAAGTCTCTGTGCTTCCTGTATGAGTTAAAGGTCAGGTTCAGGGGTCAGGGCAGTCCCAGGACAGAGAGACAGGAAGTGGGGGATGGGACACAGGCTCTGTTCCCTTCCTTCCATGAAGTCATCACAGATCTGACCTGATCATAGGTCTGACCAATGTTGGATTGGTTAAAGCAATGGAGAGGAAACCTTACTTTCACTTGCCCAGTCATGGACAGATTAGTTAATATTACTAAAAGAAGGAAGGATGCATTTTGAGAGTATTGGAACAGGCCCCCACCATGGGGAAATCCCTTTTTTTAATGATCTAAGCCAGTGGGCTGAGTGGCACAGAGAGTGCTGTGCTGCTCTGAACTGTTAGTTTCATAGTGTAACTGACGGATAGCCATAGAGGCATTGAAACTGGGACAGGACAGTAGCCAGAATGGAGGAATGTTTTAATGTGTTATTTCCTGTTTGCTTGGCTGCTGACGTGTAATGTTCCCTCCCTTTGATGAGTGTTAGGGAAGGTTAAATGAGCTCTGGCAGTCACAGCATTTGTTTCTTTAATGACTCCACTTCCTCTGGAAAGAATCTTTGAGTGGTCCCTATTCACGTTGAGACATATCATCTTGGGGCTCCATCTTGTCCGTCTTCATTGCGTATGAGGGAGTTGAGTTGGACAGAGAGACAGCCTACTAACATTCCACCCATCTACCAAATGTGTAATGTTCTTAAAGGCCCAGACCAGCAAAACCTTAGCTAAGCTCATGGTCAAACAATTATTGATACCTTGCATATTTTCAAAGCAAGAATGTGTCTAAAAAATAAACCAACTCTATGTAATACTAAAGCTTGTTTGTTTTCTCCTCTCCAGTGAGAATGAACTTCCGTCCTACGACTCGGGGGAAGAGAAGGTGAGCGACCATGTTTCAGACCCTCAGGGCTAACTACATCTCTCCCATCCCACATGTCTATGCCGCTGTAAAATGACCTTCACAGATGAGAAAGAACACAGTGTCTTTCAGACACATAACGATTACTGTTACTGCTATGAATAGAACTCTGGTTGCTGAGAATTGATTCGATTCTTTAATTTTCAGAATCCTAACATTTTGTATTCTTCTACTGTAGCTTACAATGAGTTACATAATGTTCTGAGCTGATGTTTAGATTGCATTCCAATGTCACTGTAACCTTTGCATCATCCTACATCATAAAATGTATTATTTATTTTATGAAGCAAAATGTATGACACTGCATATTTGTCTGCATATACAGTTCCTCCAGAGTTTTGGTCATGAGGAAGTGTTAACATGCCACTTCCTGTGTCCCCTCAGCAAAAACACTTAGAGGTAGAAAGGACCTCAAAATGGCTGAAGATGATGAAGAGCTGGGACAAGTATAAGAACAGTGAGAAGGTACGATCTCTCTCTCTCTTCCTCCCTCACCATCTCTCCCCCTTCTTGCAGTCTCTTAAAATATCTCATTCCCACATTCCTGTTGTCAAATAGTACATTCCACATTCTTCTCCTCGTGCCTCACTCACATCTCTCCTTCTCTTTGGTGAACAAATATCAGTGAGTCTCCCTGAAGAGCATTTATAGGGCTCCGGTCTCTGTAATAGCTGTCTTTGTTTAGTGCCTGAGTTTGGGGTCTTCTTTATGATAGGTGTTGGGCCCTCGGGCATTCAGTTCTGACGTTCTTCAGTTGTACTCTGAGGTGGTTCCAGCGGGAATTGGAGATTGTCTTTAAATTAACCTTGGCTAGGGGAATGTTTTAGCTTTGTTCTTTCTCTTTCTCCAGTTTCAAGAATTGCGGGACAAGCAGCAACCAAGGACTTGTTGTTCCCCCCCTCTGTCAGTCAGTGCTATGCTCGTTTCTCTCGGCTGGTTAAACGGGTTACGGTTGATGGCTCTTTTTGTTTCCTGTGCTGCTGAAAACAATAGCGTACTAATGCAGTCATAAAGGTTCTAGCATCTGTAAGGCAGGTTCTAGCATCTGTAAGGCAGGTTCTAGCATCTGTAAGGCAGGTTCTAGCATCTGTAAGGCAGGTTCTAGCATCTGTAAGGCAGGTTCTAGCATCTGTAAGGCAGGTTCTAGCATCTGTAAGGCAGGTTCTAGCATCTGTAAGGCAGGTGTAATCTGTAGATCTACTAAAAATCTGCTGTAGGGCAGAGCCTGGTGTTGATGTGACAGTGTTGATGTGACAGTGAATTTATGGTACAAATAGAGGACTGCGAAGTGCAGCGAGCAGGAGAGACCTCTACACTGAAGAGCCATTTAGATCTCACACACACACACACACACACACACACACACACACACACACACACACACACACACAATAAACTCACCAAAAGGAAACCACACACACAAATGCGCACACACACCAATGGATGATTAGTGGAACAGGTGCACTCATTGACTTCCTCATCAGAGCCCTAATTACTGGGCTGTCGACGTCAAGCCCCGAGTGGGTCTATCTGGCACACACATACACTGTACACACACACAGTACAAACACACACCTTCACACTCACACAGAACACGTATACTACACACACACACACACGCACTCACACACACACACACACACACACAGACTAACATGCATTATGAGCATACAACCTAAACTGATTCGTTAACCTTTAATTATCACCCATCATTGGCCATCCGATGCCTAAACACATCTCCTTCCAAATCAATGTTTCTCTCTCTTCTCCCACCTCTCTCTGTGTTCCGCCTGCTGAGTAATGAAGATTGTGTGTGTGTATATAATACACTGCTCAAAAAAATAAAGGGAACACTTAAACAACACAATGTAACTCCAAGTCAATCACACTTCTGTGAAATCAAACTGTCCACTTAGGAAGCAACACTGATTGACAATAAATTTCACATGCTGTTGTGCAAATGGAATAGACAAAAGGTAGAAATTATAGGCAATTAGCAAGACACCCCCAATAAAGGAGTGGTTCTGCAGGTGGTGACCACAGACCACTTCTCAGTTCCTATGCTTCCTGGCTGATGTTTTGGTCACTTTTGAATGCTGGCGGTGCTTTCACTCTAGTGGTAGCATGAGACGGAGTCTACAACCCACACAAGTGGCTCAGGTAGTGCAGCTCATCCAGGATGGCACATCAATGCGAGCTGTGGCAAGAAGGTTTGCTGTGTCTGTCAGCGTAGTGTCCAGAGCATGGAGGCGCTACCAGGAGACAGGCCAGTACATCAGGAGACGTGGAGGAGGTCGTAGGAGGGCAACAACCCAGCAGCAGGACCGCTACCTCCGCCTTTGTGCAAGGAAGAGCACTGCCAGAGCCCTACAAAATGACCTCCAGCAGGCCACAAATGTGCATGTGTCTGCTCAAACGGTCAGAAACAGACTCCATGATGGTGGTATGAGGTGAAGTGGAAACGTCTAGGAGCAACAATGGCTCAGCCGCGAAGTGGTAGGTCACACAAGCTTACAGAACGGAACCGCAGAGTAAAAATCATCTGTCCTCGGTTGCAGCCAATGTTTCCTCTAAGATGTGCACTGCTCCCCGGGACGACCGTGCAGAATTATCAGCCCACTGAGAGAAGCATGAGATTGATCTTCACTCAACTTTCTAGAGCAGTGTTCACCAACTGGTTGATCTCCAAGGTATTCCTAGTCGATCGCCAAACATTTCTGTAAAAGAAAACAACAACAATAAAGCCTTTGTTTGGCGGTAGGTGAACCCAATTCAGCTGCCGTGCGCGCCGGGTAGGTGAACTGTTGCCATTTTGAACCATTTCATGTGTCTGGCGAGCCCAGAGAGCAAATCAAGTGCACTATATGCCTACTACTGGCCAATCGGATTGCTCAAATTACCGTGTTTGCAGTAACGTAGCAGGCATAAAAGAAAGCTACAGCAAAGTTGATACTATGATATTTCAAAACCATGACTAGAGGGAGACTCAACGAATACAGCAAAGAGCTGCTGTTTTTATGAGTGAGTTCATGTTTCAGTTCTTACTCAGCACTGTCAACACTTTGTATTCAACACTTTTATAAGCCATAAAATGTGCGTTCTTCCTATTCCCACTCAGCGCTACAACAATACCTGCAGAAGTAATGAATGAGTAGGAAAGTGTATCTATAGGTTTGCGTTGTTGTTATTATTAGCGGCTTGGGTCTTTTTTAATATCCAGGAATATTTCACCTTCTCTGTTCATAGGAGTAACAACATGAATGTGTGCATGTGGCAGAAATAATGTGGTGCGACTCGAGTTTCCCCACCCTTTTTGGTCAGAGTCAGTGTCGGAAAGGGAGAGCAGAGGGTTGTTGAGGCGGACCCTCGGTCTGCTGCTCTCCCTCCGCTGAGACTGACCATCAAATGCAGGCATCATCTGCCCAGTACAATAAAAAGAAAGTGAATTATTTAAATGCTCAGCTGTGCCTCACAAGAAATGCAACAACAGATCTATTACCAGTGTGATCATATAGCCCACCTCAAATTTCAAAATATAATTCAAAAAACTTACCTGAACAACAATTCATTGGCAGGGCAATTCAAGCAAAGCCAATATGTGTTGATAATGTTTTGGGCCTATATTGCTACAGTACTTTTTTTACCTCATGTCTACAGTACTGTTTTTAATTGGTTAATGTTGCATAGGCTTGTGTTTTTTAAGTCATGTTAAAAAATCGATCTGAACTCAGAAAAGGTTGGTAGCCAATGTTCTAGTTTTCCCTGTTAACACTATCAATGTTTCCCTTTACTGTGGTAATTGTGATCGAATCAACACAATATTAACCACTTTCAATGTAACATACCGAAACAAAACAAATTATGTAAGAGATTTTTGTAGGCAGAACGCATTGGAGTAGGATTCTATTGCATTGACACACACTGCCCAACCCGTACTCTACACAGACCGGTGCGGCATAAACAATCAGAGCTGCAGTAGACCTATATGCAAATAGACCGTTGCCATATATGTATCCGTGCCATTTACTTTGAACTGGACTGTGTTTACAGCATGAGCGGTCGTGAGTCGATGCGCTTGTTTTGAGATCAAAATGAAAGCTGCATGTAGCCACGTGTGTACATTTTGTTCATATCCTTTCCTCGTTAGTGAGTTATTAGCCCAGTTATAGATCATTTGTAGTTAGCAATAAGGGAGTGATTGCTTCCTTCAAGAGCACAAAATGTGTACATTTCTAGGCATCTTTGAAAAGCTGCTACTGTAGGTTGAATGATAGAACACCTGTTTCCATGTTAAAATGTTATGGGAGGCATTTTCTCCATAGTTTATGGTAGGCCACTCTATTAGGCTTACATTATGATCAAATAGCCACAGTAGCCTACTTGGCCACTGTTATAACTAACTTAAAGCGGGTACATCCTCAGTGTTCACTGTAAACACGCGCTGGATGTTGCACATAATTTTCAAAATGTTAAAGTTTGCACACACACACACACATACACACACACACTGAGCATGACCAGATTCCTTGGCCAGATGGGTAGGTCTCCCCTTCTAAATGTCCTCTCCATCTACCCAGAGGTCCAGACACACATCACCTATAGTCTCTTTTCCAATCACCCAGAATCAGCTGATGTAAGAAGGGCTTTATAAATACATTTGATTTTGATTTGAATAATAGTTGTGTATATACTTTGTCCTTCACACACATACTTGGCCTTCACACACATACTTGTCCTTCACACACATACTTGTCCTTCACACACATACTTGTCCTTCACACACATACTTGTTCTTCACACGCATACTTGTCCTTCACACACATACTTGTCCTTCACGCGCATACATGTCCTTCACGCGCATACATGTCCTTCACGCGCATACATGTCCTTCACGCGCATACATGTCCTTCACGCGCATACATGTCCTTCACGCGCATACATGTCCTTCACGCGCATACATGTCCTTCACGCGCATACATGTCCTTCACGCGCATACATGTCCTTCACGCGCATACATGTCCTTCACGCGCATACATGTCCTTCACGCGCATACATGTCCTTCACGCGCATACATGTCCTTCACGCGCATACATGTCCTTCACGCGCATACATGTCCTTCACGCGCATACATGTCCTTCACGCGCATACATGTCCTTCACGCGCATACATGTCCTTCACGCGCATACATGTCCTTCACGCGCATACATGTCCTTCACGCGCATACATGTCCTTCACGCGCATACATGTCCTTCACGCGCATACATGTCCTTCACGCGCATACATGTCCTTCACGCGCATACATGTCCTTCACGCGCATACATGTCCTTCACGCGCATACATGTCCTTCACGCGCATACATGTCCTTCACGCGCATACATGTCCTTCACGCGCATACATGTCCTTCACGCGCATACATGTCCTTCACGCGCATACTTGTCCTTCACGCGCATACATGTCCTTCACGCGCATACATGTCCTTCACGCGCATACATGTCCTTCACGTGCATACATGACCGTCATTTTGAACCTTGAGCGTTAGGGCTAGGGGGTGTGGTTGAAAGGTGAAGCACGGTCTCTTTGATGTTGCACTAAGAATGTCCTTTTCCCCGTATCCATGTCTCCCTCCAGCTGGTGAGGCGGATCTATAAGGGAATTCCCCTACAGCTCCGAGGAGAGGTGTGGTGTCTGCTCCTCGACGTTCCCAAAATAAAGGAGGAGAAGAAAGACTTCTACGAGGTACGTTATGGAAACACGAGCCAGAAGCTCACAGCAGAGAGTTATAGTACTCTCTAGGACTAACATCCTTCCTCCCTGGGCAAAGTCATGTAGGAACTATACACATTCACACTGTAGTTGACTCTCCTATTGTCTCTCTCCACTCAGCCAGCTTCATTATAGCCCAGGCCTCATTAACATTCATAACCAGGCCGGCAAACCCTTCTAGTCACAACTGAGCTTTATTATAACTCAATAAACATTTGCGGGATGGATGAGTAGTTTTATTTCTTTGTATTTGACTCTCACAAACTCTCACACACACTCCCTCAGTGACTCTGTGCTGTTGTGTTTCCTGTGTGTAGAAGCTGAAGCTCAGGGCTCGAGGTCTGTCTCCTGACGTCCGTCAGATTGACCTGGATGTGAACCGAACCTACAGGGACCACGTCATGTTCATGACCCGCTACGACATCAAGTCAGTATCTCCCTCCGACTGTGTACACACACATACACACACATACACACACACACACACACACACACACACACACACACACACACACACACACACACACACACACACACACAGGGACCACGTCATGTTCATGCACCGCTACGACGTCAAGTCAGTTTCTCATACTCCAGGTGATGAGAATTACAACATCTACACTTAGTCACTACAGAATAGTACCCTTAATTAGGCCCTGGAGTTTTTCTTGACCGTGTGCCTTGACTAGGAAAAACCCCTGGTCGTAGCCTGGGCCATGATGCACATCTATCTGGCCATACCTCTTTCTGTCATAATGGTGGCTGACATTTGACATTTCCCTATAAGGAAGTGAGAGGACACACGCGTCCCTTTTCTGTGTTTTTACTTCTGCTTGATGACGTCATGGAGAGAGCCAGAAGCAGGGGCCCCTGGGAAGCAAACACTGTGGCCTGCAGAGTCCGAGAGCAGCACGGACCTGGCAGCCACAGCCTCACAGGAACTAAACACATTGCCTCGATACTGACCATGACACAATACAACTACCAACTACCTCAAACACAGCTATACCATGAAAGCATAAATACATACAACTACCTCAAACACAAAGGTTGCCATTTCTGGCCAAATATAGGAAGTAAAAATCACTAATGCATTTGTTCATCTCATTTAGAAGACTATTTGAATGATGAGAGAAGACCAGATCTCTCATGAAAAATACAATTTATCTCAAGGAGACTAACCTGGCTAAATAAAAAAGCAACCTGAATTCAACACTTTTTTGTGATCAATTGTGAAGCTCCTGAGGTGTTCCTGTTAGTTAACCTGCACTTCCATCAGATGACGTCTAGTCATTAGTAGGTTGACTGTTTGTTGTTGTTTTCAGGCAGCAGGCTCTGTTCCACGTCCTAACAGCCTACTCCGTGTACAACACGGTGAGTCACACTGCACACATTCCAGAATGAATCGCCCGACACCTCGACGCTTTTCTTTACCCTACGTGTCCTTTCCCCAATCAACTGTTTTCTACAGCCTCGTCCTTCTCCTCTCCCTCGTCCTTCTTTTATCCCCTCATCCAGCTCCTCCTGATCATCCTCCCCTGTTCTCTCCATCCACTGACCTCTTCTGTTCCTGTGTAGATATAGAGAAGTGAGTTTGTGTGCAGTTTTGCATGCGTGTTTGTCTATACATTATAAAACTCTGTGTGTGTGTGTGTGTGTATAGGAGGTGGGGTACTGCCAGGGCATGAGTCAGATCACTGCTCTGTTGCTCATCTATATGAATGAAGAGGATGCCTTCTGGGCTTTGGTCAAACTGCTGTCTGGACAGAAACACGCCATGCATGGTAAACACACACTCTACACACTGTGTAACATCCATCTTAGACCGTCATTCAGTAGCCCACGCAAAACCCACGCCTAAGCCATACCATATATTTTACCATATAGGACACAAGTCAATTCAGGGGTAGCATACTAGACCAGACACTAAGTAGGCATGAACAGCCGTGCCCTAGAACACAGGATAGTTAGCTCTGGTCTTTTACTCCAAACATTCCTTAAGGCCAACATGACCCCACTGACACAGGAACGTGGCCTACGGATAGAATATAAACACACACTCACACACTGTATACACACTCTCACATACCTTTCAAGGACTTAGGCTGTCTCTTCTGTGCCCCATAAAATGTGAGGAAACACATTTCTAGAGAATCCTCCCGTACAACTTCTTACCAGATATCTATAGAGCTCACCCAATCTCACGTCCCTTCCATTCAGACACACACACACACTGTATACACACCCAATCTCACGTCCCTTCCATTCAGACCCACACACACACTGTATACACACCCAATCTCACGTCCCTTCCATTCAGACCCACACACACACTGTATACACACCCAATCTCACGTCCCTTCCATTCAGACCCACACACACACGGTATACACACCCAATCTCACGTCCCTTCCATTCAGACACACACACACACTGTATACACACCCAATCTCACGTCCCTTCCATTCAGACCCACACACACACTGTATACACACCCAATCTCACGTCCCTTCCATTCAGACCCACACACACACACTTTATACACACCCAATCTCACGTCCCTTCCATTCAGACCCACACACACACTGTATACACACCCAATCTCACGTCCCTTCCATTCAGACCCACACATACACTGTATACACACCCAATCTCACGTCCCTTCCATTCAGACCCACACACACACTGTATACACACCCAATCTCACGTCCCTTCCATTCAGACACACACACACACTGTATACACACCCAATCTCACGTCCCTTCCATTCAGACCCACACACACACTGTATACACACCCAATCTCACGTCCCTTCCATTCAGACCCACACACACACTGTATACACACCCAATCTCACGTCCCTTCCATTCAGACCCACACACACACTGTATACACACCCAATCTCACGTCCCTTCCATTCAGACCCACACACACACTGTATACACACCCAATCTCACGTCCCTTCCATTCAGACCCACACACACACTGTATACACACCCAATCTCACGTCCCTTCCATTCAGACCCACACACACACTGTATACACACCCAATCTCACGTCCCTTCCATTCAGACCCACACACACACTGTATACACACCCAATCTCACGTCCCTTCCATTCAGACCCACACACACACTGTATACACACCCAATCTCACGTCCCTTCCATTCAGACCCACACACACACTGTATACACACCCAATCTCACGTCCCTTCCATTCAGACCCACACACACACTGTATACACACCCAATCTCACGTCCCTTCCATTCAGACCCACACACACACTGTATACACACCCAATCTCACGTCCCTTCCATTCAGACCCACACACACACTGTATACACACCCAATCCCACGTCCCTTCCATTCAGACCCACACACACACTGTATACACACCCAATCCCACGTCCCTTCCATTCAGACACACACACACACACTGTATACACACCCAATCTCACGTCCCTTCCATTCAGACACACACACACACACACTGTATACACACCCAATCTCACGTCCCTTCCATTCAGACACACACACACACACACTGTATACACACCCAATCTCACGTCCCTTCCATTGACACACACACACACACACTGTATACACACCCAATCTCACGTCCCTTCCATTCAGACACACACACACACACACACACTGTATACACACCCAATCTCACGTCCCTTCCATTCAGACACACACACACACACACTGTATACACACCCAATCTCACGTCCCTTCCATTCAGACACACACACACACACACTGTATACACACCCAATCTCACGTCCCTTCCATTCAGACCCACACACACACTGTATACACACCCAATCTCACGTCCCTTCCATTCAGACACACACACACACTGTATACACACCCAATCTCACGTCCCTTCCATTCAGACACACACACACACTGTATACACACCCAATCTCACGTCCCTTCCATTCAGACACACACACACACACACACTGTATACACACCCAATCTCACGTCCCTTCCATTCAGACACACACACACACACACACTGTATACACACCCAATCTCACGTCCCTTCCATTCAGACACACACACACACACACTGTATACACACCCAATCTCACGTCCCTTCCATTCAGACACACACACACACACACACTGTATACACACCCAATCTCACGTCCCTTCCATTCAGACACACACACACACTGTATACACACCCAATCTCACGTCCCTTCCATTCAGACACACACACACACACACACTGTATACACACCCAATCTCACGTCCCTTCCATTCAGACACACACACACACACACTGTATACACACCCAATCTCACGTCCCTTCCATTCAGACCCACACACACACACACTGTATACACACCCAATCTCACGTCCCTTCCATTCAGACCCACACACACACACACTGTATACACACCCAATCTCACGTCCCTTCCATTCAGACCCACACACACACACACTGTATACACACCCAATCTCACGTCCCTTCCATTCAGACCCACACACACACACACTGTATACACACCCAATCTCACGTCCCTTCCATTCAGACCCACACACACACTGTATACACACCCAATCCCACGTCCCTTCCATTCAGACCCACACACACCCAATCCCACGTCCCTTCCATTCAGACACACACACACACACTGTATACACACCCAATCTCACGTCCCTTCCATTCAGACACACACACACACACACTGTATACACACCCAATCTCACGTCCCTTCCATTCAGACACACACACACACACACTGTATACACACCCAATCTCACGTCCCTTCCATTGACACACACACACACACACTGTATACACACCCAATCTCACGTCCCTTCCATTCAGACACACACACACACACACTGTATACACACCCAATCTCACGTCCCTTCCATTCAGACACACACACACACACACTGTATACACACCCAATCTCACGTCCCTTCCATTCAGACACACACACACACACACTGTATACACACCCAATCTCACGTCCCTTCCATTCAGACACACACACACACACTGTATACACACCCAATCTCACGTCCCTTCCATTCAGACACACACACACACACACTGTATACACACCCAATCTCACGTCCCTTCCATTCAGACACACACACACACACACTGTATACACACCCAATCTCACGTCCCTTCCATTGACACACACACACACACACTGTATACACACCCAATCTCACGTCCCTTCCATTCAGACACACACACACACACACTGTATACACACCCAATCTCACGTCCCTTCCATTCAGACACACACACACACACACTGTATACACACCCAATCTCACGTCCCTTCCATTCAGACACACACACACACACACTGTATACACACCCAATCTCACGTCCCTTCCATTCAGACCCACACACACACTGTATACACACCCAATCTCACGTCCCTTCCATTCAGACACACACACACACTGTATACACACCCAATCTCACGTCCCTTCCATTCAGACACACACACACACTGTATACACACCCAATCTCACGTCCCTTCCATTCAGACACACACACACACACACACTGTATACACACCCAATCTCACGTCCCTTCCATTCAGACACACACACACACACACACTGTATACACACCCAATCTCACGTCCCTTCCATTCAGACACACACACACACACACTGTATACACACCCAATCTCACGTCCCTTCCATTCAGACACACACACACACACTGTATACACACCCAATCTCACGTCCCTTCCATTCAGACACACACACACACTGTATACACACCCAATCTCACGTCCCTTCCATTCAGACACACACACACACACACACTGTATACACACCCAATCTCACGTCCCTTCCATTCAGACACACACACACACACACTGTATACACACCCAATCTCACGTCCCTTCCATTCAGACCCACACACACACACACTGTATACACACCCAATCTCACGTCCCTTCCATTCAGACCCACACACACACACACTGTATACACACCCAATCTCACGTCCCTTCCATTCAGACCCACACACACACACACTGTATACACACCCAATCTCACGTCCCTTCCATTCAGACCCACACACACACACACTGTATACACACCCAATCTCACGTCCCTTCCATTCAGACCCACACACACACACACTGTATACACACCCAATCTCACGTCCCTTCCATTCAGACCCACACACACACTGTATACACACCCAATCTCACGTCCCTTCCATTCAGACCCACACACACACTGTATACACACCCAATCCCACGTCCCTTCCATTCAGACCCACACACACACTGTATACACACCCAATCCCACGTCCCTTCCATTCAGACACACACACACACACTGTATACACACCCAATCTCACGTCCCTTCCATTCAGACACACACACACACACACTGTATACACACGCAATCTCACGTCCCTTCCATTCAGACACACACACACACACACTGTATACACACGCAATCTCACGTCCCTTCCATTCAGACACACACACACACACACACTGTATACACACCCAATCTCACGTCCCTTCCATTCAGACACACACACACACACACACTGTATACACACCCAATCTCACGTCCCTTCCATTCAGACACACACACACACACACTGTATACACACCCAATCTCACGTCCCTTCCATTCAGACACACACACACACACACTGTATACACACCCAATCTCACGTCCCTTCCATTCAGACACACACACACACACACTGTATACACACCCAATCTCACGTCCCTTCCATTCAGACACACACACACACACACTGTATACACACCCAATCTCACGTCCCTTCCATTCAGACACACACACACACACACTGTATACACACCCAATCCCACGTCCCTTCCATTCAGACACACACACACACTGTATACACACCCAATCTCACGTCCCTTCCATTCAGACACACACACACACTGTATACACACCCAATCTCACGTCCCTTCCATTCAGACACACACACACACTGTATACACACCCAATCTCACGTCCCTTCCATTCAGACACACACACACACTGTATACACACCCAATCTCACGTCCCTTCCATTCAGACACACACACACACACACTGTATACACACCCAATCTCACGTCCCTTCCATTCAGACACACACACACACACACACACTGTATACACACCCAATCTCACGTCCCTTCCATTCAGACACACACACACACACACTGTATACACACCCAATCTCACGTCCCTTCCATTCAGACACACACACACACACACACACACACACACTGTATACACACCCAATCTCACGTCCCTTCCATTCAGACACACACACACACTGTATACACACCCAATCTCACGTCCCTTCCATTCAGACCCACACACACACACACTGTATACACACCCAATCTCACGTCCCTTCCATTCAGACCCACACACACACACACACTGTATACACACCCAATCTCACGTCCCTTCCATTCAGACCCACACACACACACACACTGTATACACACCCAATCTCACGTCCCTTCCATTCAGACCCACACACACACACACACTGTATACACACCCAATCTCACGTCCCTTCCATTCAGACCCACACACACACACACTGTATACACACCCAATCTCACGTCCCTTCCATTCAGACCCACACACACACACACTGTATACACACCCAATCTCACGTCCCTTCCATTCAGACCCACACACACACTGTATACACACCCAATCTCACGTCCCTTCCATTCAGACCCACACACACACTGTATACACACCCAATCTCACGTCCCTTCCATTCAGACCCACACACACACTGTATGCACACCCAATCTCACGTCCCTTCCATTCAGACCCACACACACACTGTATGCACACCCAATCTCACGTCCCTTCCATTCAGACCCACACACACACTGTATGCACACCCAATCTCACGTCCCTTCCATTCAGACCCACACACACACTGTATGCACACCCAATCTCACGTCCCTTCCATTCAGACCCACACACACACTGTATGCACACCCAATCTCACGTCCCTTCCATTCAGACCCACACACACACTGTATGCACACCCAATCTCACGTCCCTTCCATTCAGACACACACGCACACTGTATGCACACCCAATCTCACGTCCCTTCCATTCAGACACACACACACACACACACACTGTATGCACACCCAATCTCACGTCCCTTCCATTCAGACACACACACACACACACTGTATACACACCCAATCTCACGTCCCTTCCATTCAGACCCACACACACACACTGTATACACACCCAATCTCACGTCCCTTCCATTCAGACCCACACACACACACTGTATACACACCCAATCTCACGTCCCTTCCATTCAGACCCACACACACACACTGTATACACACCCAATCTCACGTCCCTTCCATTCAGACCCACACACACACACTGTATACACACCCAATCTCACGTCCCTTCCATTCAGACACACACACACACACACTGTATACACACCCAATCTCACGTCCCTTCCATTCAGACACACACACACACACACTGTATACACACCCAATCTCACGTCCCTTCCATTCAGACACACACACACACACACTGTATACACACCCAATCTCACGTCCCTTCCATTCAGACACACACACACACACACTGTATACACACCCAATCTCACGTCCCTTCCATTCAGACACACACACACACACACACACTGTATACACACCCAATCTCACGTCCCTTCCATTCAGACACACACACACACACACTGTATACACACCCAATCTCACGTCCCTTCCATTCAGACCCACACACACACTGTATGCACACCCAATCTCACGTCCCTTCCATTCAGACACACACACACACACACTGTATACACACCCAATCTCACGTCCCTTCCATTCAGACACACACACACACACACACTGTATACACACCCAATCTCACGTCCCTTCCATTCAGACACACACACACACACACACTGTATACACACCCAATCTCACGTCCCTTCCATTCAGACACACACACACACACACTGTATACACACCCAATCTCACGTCCCTTCCATTCAGACACACACACACACACACTGTATACACACCCAATCTCACGTCCCTTCCATTCAGACACACACACACACACACTGTATACACACCCAATCTCACGTCCCTTCCATTCAGACCCACACACACACTGTATGCACACCCAATCTCACGTCCCTTCCATTCAGACCCACACACACACTGTATGCACACCCAATCTCACGTCCCTTCCATTCAGACACACACACACACACACTGTATACACACCCAATCTCACGTCCCTTCCATTCAGACACACACACACACACACACTGTATACACACCCAATCTCACGTCCCTTCCATTCAGACACACACACACACACACACACTGTATACACACCCAATCTCACGTCCCTTCCATTCAGACACACACACACACACACACACTGTATACACACCCAATCTCACGTCCCTTCCATTCAGACACACACACACACACACACACTGTATACACACCCAATCTCACGTCCCTTCCATTCAGACACACACACACACACACACTGTATACACACCCAATCTCACGTCCCTTCCATTCAGACACACACACACACACACACTGTATACACACCCAATCTCACGTCCCTTCCATTCAGACACACACACACACACACACACACACTGTATACACACCCAATCTCACGTCCCTTCCATTCAGACCCACACACACACACACACTGTATACACACCCAATCTCACGTCCCTTCCATTCAGACCCACACACACACACTGTATACACACCCAATCTCACGTCCCTTCCATTCAGACCCACACACACACACTGTATGCACACCCAATCTCACGTCCCTTCCATTCAGACCCACACACACACACTGTATACACACCCAATCTCACGTCCCTTCCATTCAGACCCACACACACACACTGTATACACACCCAATCTCACGTCCCTTCCATTCAGACCCACACACACACACTGTATACACACCCAATCTCACGTCCCTTCCATTCAGACCCACACACACACACTGTATACACACCCAATCTCACGTCCCTTCCATTCAGACCCACACACAGCGAGAACCAGCAGAGTCATTTCCTACATTTGATCAAATGCTCTGTGATCTCCGCCCCTCTAGGGTTTTTTATCCCTGGCTTCCCCAAGCTGATGCGCTTCCAGGAGCACCATGACCGCATCCTCAAGAAGATGATGCCCAAACTGAAGTCACACCTGGTGAGGCCCGCAGAGCGCGCGCACACACACACACACACACACACACACACACACACACACACACACACACACACACACACACAGCCTGGGGGAGGGGGTAGTGGTATATAAATGACAGCCCTAAGCCTGCTGGTATGGGGGACTGAGTTGAGTGCCACAGCAGCAGCCTTTGATGTGTTGAGATTAAAGGGTGGTGGAATGAGAGAGAGAGATGCCATGTCTACACACACAACCAGACACACACAGAAATGGCTTTTATTCTGCTTTTAATATGGGGCCTTGGGCACATTGGCGGATTCACCACTGCTGTTAAACCAAGGCCACTGTTTAAATACTCACACACACACACACACACACACACACACACACACACACACACACACACACACACACGGAGTGGTAATGGCTCGTTGACCTCTGTTTCAGGACACACAGGAGGTGTTCACCAGCCTGTACACTATGAAGTGGTTCTTCCAGTGTTTCCTGGACAGGGTGAGTGACTGAATCACATCCCCTTCCCTCTGTATCAGAATGTTAGACAGGGTGAGTGACTGAATCACATCCCCTTCCCTCTGTATCAGAATGTTAGACAGGGTGAGTGTCTGAATCACATCCCCTTCCCTCTGTATCAGAATGTTAGACAGGGTGAGTGACTGAATCACATCCCCTTCCCTCTGTATCAGAATGTTAGACAGGGTGAGTGTCTGAATCACATCCCCTTCCCTCTGTATCAGAATGTTAGACAGGGTGAGTGACTGAATCACATCCCCTTCCCTCTGTATCAGAATGTTAGACATGGTGAGTGACTGAATCACATCCCCTTCCCTCTGTATCAGAATGTTAGACATGGTGAGTGACTGAATCACATCCCCTTCCTTCTGTATCAGAATGTTAGACATGGTGAGTGACTGAATCACATCCCCTTCCCTCTGTATCAGAATGTTAGACAGGGTGAGTGTCTGAATCACATCCCCTTCCCTCTGTATCAGAATGTTAGACAGGGTGAGTGACTGAATCACATCCCCTTCCCTCTGTATCAGAATGTTAGACAGGGTGAGTGACTGAATCACATTCCCTTCCCTCTGTATCAGAATGTTAGACATGGCGAGTGACTGAATCACATCCCCTTCCCTCTGTATCAGAATGTTAGACATGGCGAGTGACTGAATCACATCCCCTTCCCTCTGTATCAGAATGTTAGACATGGCGAGTGACTGAATCACATCCCCTTCCCTCTGTATCAGAATGTTAGACAGGGCGAGTGACTGAATCACATTCCCTTCCCTCTGTATCAGAATGTTAGACAGGGTGAGTGACTGAATCACATCCCCTTCCCTCTGTATCAGAATGTTAGACAGGGTGAGTGTCTGAATCACATCCCCTTCCCTCTGTATCAGAATGTTAGACAGGGTGAGTGACTGAATCACATCCCCTTCCCTCTGTATCAGAATGTTAGACATGGTGAGTGACTGAATCACATCCCCTTCCCTCTGTATCCTTTAGGCCTGCAGCTTTTCTAAATATGTCTTTGTAAAGCATCAGTCATTATCACACCATGCCTACTGCGGGTGTTGGGCTAAAGAAAGTGTTCAATTATATTCTGAAAATATCTTCTCCTTTCATGCTGTCTCATTCTCTCTCCCTATCATTTTCTCTCCTTCATTATCTTTCTTCCTCTCTCTGTCTCTCTCCCTATCTCTCCCTCAGACCCCCTTCACCCTGACCCTGCGGATCTGGGACATCTATATCCTGGAGGGAGAGAGAGTTCTGACCGCCATGTCCTACACGGTCCTCAAATTGCACAAGAGTAAGACCAGAAAAGTAGGATTGTGCTATTGTGACCACGTGGTTGTCTTGTGACCACGTGGTTGTCTGTGCACCACCAGACTATTTTAGCCCGCTGAACTAAAGCCCCAGCTTCAGGTCTCAGGCAAAGTTGCTCTTCAAGTTCACTGAACCACCTCCGCTAACTTCTAAGATCTGTGACTGTCGTCAAACTGCACAGGAGAAAGTGTTCTCACACTGCGTGTGTGTGTGTGTTTGTTTGCAGAGCACCTGTTGAAGCTGTCTATGGAGGATCTGGTTGAGTTTCTGCAGGTGACTCTGGCCAAGGACTTCTTCTTTGAGGATGACTTTGTGATTGAGCAGCTGCAGAACAACATGGTGGAGCTAAGGAGGTCCAAACTGGAGCTGGCTGCACCAGGTAGCCTTCTGCCCCCAACACCTCTCATACACACTGATTACAGTAGGCTATACATTTGTCACACACACGCAGATTAGACAACTGCCACACACAAGCTCAAAATATCAACACACACACACACGGATGTATCACCCTGCATATGTTACTTCACTTACATTCACCCTCAACCACACAGTTACAGTTCAAGTGCACACTCACACAGCTCTCCTGCTGGCTGCTGTGTAGTAGTATTACCAGTGGTAGTAGTAATTAGTGATAGCAGTCTGTCTCATCTTGCTTTCTGTCTCTTGCTTAATCTGCCTCTTCTCCCTCTTCTCCCAATGGTTTGGCCCAGCCTACAAAAGTGTGGGTGGGAGTGGGGGCCACATCCCCTCCTACGACAGTAACCGGTGGGCTATCCTGACTGGTGTTCCCCTGTTTCATCATCTGTCCATCCCTCCCTCCCTCCGTCAATCCCTCCGTTTTCCGTCTGTCTGTCTGTCGCCTTTCTGTCCAGCAGCCCTGGGCTTCTCTTACAGAACATTCTCCCAATGTTACCGCAACCTTGTGCAGTAGCTACTGCAACTCAGGCCAGGCTACTATTGGTAAAGCTGCCTTGGAGTCTTGTAGTGGAGGGATTGTCCTTCTCTATTACTACCACACTCGTTGTCTCTGACTGCTTTTAGCGAAGTACTGCAGATAGTCATTATCAGTGCAGTAGTAACCATTTAAGCTCCCACTTTAGATAATACAATACTTGGAGTCAATACTTTCAGTTAGTAAGATACATCTTGCCTAAAGCTTTGACTGGTCACCACTCAACATTGTAGGCTACATAATGGCTTAACCTCCGAATGTCCTAATGTACTGTGGCATCCTACCACCCTGGGTGTGTGTACACACACACAGTGAGAGAGCTATTTTCTCTTCCTGGTGACAGGATAATAAGTATCATCCAACAGTGGATGCTTTTTGTTGGACTGCAGCACTCGGGGCTCATCTTCAACCCATCGGCTACTAGTGAACCAACCACGTGTCATGTTGAGAAATGGAGATTCAGAAGCCAAAACTCTTCCAACTTTGACAGTTAAGTTGTTGGATGAGGTTTTTAATGAGAGGCTAAACAAAGGTTTGAATAGGTTGTTGTCTGTGTTTTACGTTTGAATGTGGGGTGGAGACTGCATCCTACCCTTAACTTGGAAACCCCAAAGCACCTGTGTCAGTGAACACATTTCCTGGGTGAATCCTCAATACTGTCAAGTGGCTTCCTCTCCTGAGTCCAAACTGAGAAGACTGGATGGGTGAGAGCAATAAAGCACTGATCTCGGCTGTATCCCAATACATTTGAATGGCTTCCGTTTCTTGTCTCCTTTCCTTTATCCCTAACCAAAGCGCCATTATTTCCCTTGTCCGGGCTTTTCAGATCAGTGGTTCTAAGTGATAGTAGAGAAGGACAGGAAGCTGTGTAGGAGTGATGGATGCTGTGACTTACAGGCAGAGTTTCTCCATATTGTTTTCACCCATTCAGTCTAAGGACAGGGAAATGGGACACTTTCTTACACAATGGAGAGCCACTTTAGTTTGTGGATTCAATACCAGTCAGTGACAGCACTTCCTGGTTCAAACTCACCCCACTTCCCAGTCCTGTCACATCACTTCCTCTTCTCTAGCTCGTGTCTCCTGGTTTCTATGGTGATTGTGGACACACTGTTCCTACCAGAGCCCAACACATCCAGTGTCACACCTTCACTGTCTGTTTCTCTGTATATCTGTGTCACCTGTACTGCACTTTCTTTTCATGACACTGGTAGATACGATTATGTAGTAGTAGTAGTAATAATAATAATATACTCAAGTAATAGAGTTTTTAAAACTGCATGGAGTTGATATATTTATGGTTTTTGTCCTTAAGTGCTAACTCAGCCATGTTTCCTACCTCTTACAAGTGCTTCTAAAGTCTTTAAGGACAGTCTGTTAGCTCATTTCAGTCTGACCTTTTGAAGTCTGTCTGCTGCTGCAGCTAAGTACATTTTAATGAAACTGAGTGAAAACATATTATTTCAGTCTACACTTTTGAATGGCCCTTCCTAATTGGACGCCTCTGGCTCGCACTCTGGGTATTGAATATCAGATATATATTTCAGATGTTGTATTTTGTTATGTCCTTGGTTGGTTTCTCGCCTGTGGAGACGTGATTATTCAGTGTTGTGGTGAATGTAATTCTCTCTTTATTTTCACCCCCCGTCGGCAGTGATGTTGCATGAATCCATATTGCCCTTTTTTTAATATTCATCGTTTGAAACATGCCTTTTCCCGTTTTGTGTTCTCCCTCCAGGTGCTCTAACCCGTCTGTCTGTTGTATCTGTGCAGGTAAAGAAGACGAGTATCCCAAGAAGCTTCTTGGGCAGCTTCCCCCAGAGCCGGTGGTGAACCAGAACCACGTGGCAAATGGTCAGAGCCACGCCCAGCCGGCCGAGCCCCCAAAAGCGCCTAGCCCCTCCCCCGAGCGCCAGCGGGACAGCCGACCCCCCAGCCGGGCGCGCAGGGACTCCCTGGAGAAGTTGGTCCGGCAGCACAAGGCTGAGAAGAGGGAGGCCAGATCACGGGGGTCTGGAGAGAACTCCGTCCACGTAGACCCCCACTGCAAACCGCCCTCCGCCCCCACCCTCGCTACCCCAGAGAGAGGGTTCACACCTACACCGTCCCCGGCGCCCTCTCCCTCGCCACACCCCAACCCTCCTACAAAAGTGGTGGACGGAGGGAAGCCTCAGAACCACGCCACGGCCAACCACAACTCCAATGCCGCCTCCAGCAGCTCTCGTAAAGACATCGCCCCGCGCTGGGTCAAGCCCTCCGAGACCAAGCTGGAAGCGGCCAAGGCAGCGGCGGCCAGGGAGATCCAGCTGAGCCGCGGTGGTTCCCCGGCCCCCTCCAGCCCTGACGACACCCTGCTGCTCAACCGCCGGCCCCGCTCCAGGGGCTTGATCCCAGGCTCCAACCGCGGCTCCAACGCCTCTCAGTACGACAACGTGCCCGGGGGGGCAGAGCAGGACTTTGTGGAGGTCCTGGAGCTGGAGAGGCCACCGTCGCAGATGAGGCGCAGTGAGACACCGTCCCTACCCCCCACCCACACCCCCAGCCTGCAAGGGAGCATGGTCTCCATAGGACCAGTGGCTAGGCAGGCCAAACACCCCATCCCCGCTGCCCTGTCCCTCAACAGCCCTGCGGGGGGTAAACCCTTTGTCCACCCCAATGGCCAGAGCCAGTACCACACGCCCCCCCAGCAGTACTCCCCCGGCCGGCCTGCTATGGTGCCACTCCACTACCCTCCGTACAGTGTGAGCCTTGAGCAGAGGGGACTGGGAGAGGACAGGCACTACGGCCCCCCGCTCTCCCGAGGCACCCCAGCTATGGGTCTGATGTATGGGGAGAGGGCGTACGTCACCACCCAGCGGCCCAGCCACTCTCCGGAGAAGGCCCTCATGAACAACTCCTATGCCACCACCCACAGGCAGCCTCCCAGCTCAGCCCAGCCCCCCCGGACCATTGTAGGCCCGCTGGCCCCCCGCGCCATACAGCAGCTGGACAGCCCTGGTAGTAACGCCTCCACATACCTGCGTCAGCCCACACGGCTCACCTCCGCTGCAGCCGCCTATCCGGTGCACCCTCCTGTTGACTACAACAGGTACGAGGGGCGCAGGAGAGGGGAGCAGACCACGCCCTACCTGCCTGAGGGGCCAGGCTGGGGAGGGGCAGCGGAGGTGCAGCCGCGGGGGCAGCAGGAAGGTGGTGACATGACATGTGCCCCTGGAGGTGTACCCCGCTCCCCCAGCTTCCAGAGGGCCCAGATGTCCCCCGTGCAGGAGTTCACCTTCTCTGACGGCCTGGCTCACTACAGGACACAGTTCCACGAGCAGCAGCAACAGCCCACCATGAGGCAGCAGCTCCCCCCGCTGTTCGGAGGACCACACTACAGGCACGCACCAGAGGCGTTCACCATGCAGGAGTCTATGTTGCTGTGAGAGGAGGAGAGAGGGATAGAAAGACACTGAGGTGTAGTCACTGACACTGTGGCAGCAGAGACCAGCGGTAGTCCTACTGGAGTTAAGGAGGTTTGGTTTGTGCTTTATATGTGACGTTCTGACCTTTTTAAAAGTCATACTGCATCGTGAATGCTGCAGTATACCAGCTTCTGATGTTTTTATGGATCCCTTTTGAAAACCCACTGAAGATTGATTATTTTATTTTTCGGATGTTAAATCATTAATGACAGGAGTTAAAAGTATATATATATATATATGTCTTTTAGAGTTGAAAATGTACAGTAAATGATGTTTTGTTTATATACTGAGTTATTGAAACGTTATGAGTAGCAGGGGACACTTCTCCTGGCGAGACAAACTCAGTGATTCCATTTTTCTTTTCCATCTTTATTATTTTTTTATGAGTTACTTCCAAAATATCTACTTTAGAGGTCAATTTACTCTATATGCTTGTGAATATCTTATTTTTCAGAGAGAAGAAACAAAGCTATGTCAAATAATAGAATTACGGAACAGTGACAATTAAAATCATTGTTGAAAATATATAATTTCAATTCTGAAGCACCTCCACTGTATAACGACGGTTTTTAAAACGTTATTTTTTCATTGAGATTATGCTGTTGTCGCTCAGTTTAGCGACCACTGTCATTTCTAGTCATTGCAAAGCATTTCTGTAACCCGAATAGTGTGTACAGTATGTTTGTATATCGAGGCCAGTGTCTGCTTTATACCCCATATTGAGACTGTAAACTCTATCAACAGTGAACTGTTTTGTCGTCCGTAGGAAAAAAACACCCCTTTTCTCCCCTGAAGTAATGTACGATTTACTTCCCTCTGAAAAGTTTACATGAACATTAATTGCATATTAACAGTACAGTATTTTCATCACCACAGAGTAGGTGTCAGCTAAGTGCAAGAGGTTTCTATAGAGGGGGAATGTGTAACGGTATTGAAGTACATACTAAGCCGCAATATGCTTTAATTGCCAACTCATGTCTTGTATTGTCAGCAGTCACATTCACTGCTCTTCAGTTACCAGCACTTACATATTAAATCATTCCATATACACACATCAACACTTACTGACCTGTACATACTACTTTGTAGTGTGCCGTCACACATTTGAATACATATTCAACCACCTACCTTTTTAGTGCTGATTCTCAACTATGTACTTTTTGATACAATGCTTATCGTTCTCACGGTTATAATTATACTGTTATTATTTGAACATGCAAATAAGTCATTCCTTTTTTTTGTTAAATAATTAATTGCAAAATGGTTTATCAGGTCATTCTTCAGAGACTTTTCTTTACTTAATAAAACAAATTGGGGTGTGCATTTCTGATCATGTGTCTGTATATTTGTGTGCGGATTTATTTCTGTAAGAATGTTATTGCTATTCCCTTCATACATCAGTGAAGTGTCTTCGTACATATTCTACATGCATGGACCACAAAGCACACGCAGGATACTGGCTAGTGATTTATATCCCTGGAAAGGGGGATAACGAGTGCCAACATTATTCATCTGCTGATATTTGAGGAAATACTACCCTCTAGTGGAGAAACTAATTGCACCCTTTTCCAACCCTATGCAGCTGCCAGACTTTTTCTTGAAGGATTATACAGGCCATTTTTCCAGGACCCCACGTGCTTTACTAAGAGTATTGCATGATATTTTGCACTTAGCACATTGTGTCTTGTTCTTTTTATTGAGACCAAAATATTTGTATGTGGGCCAAACTAGGAATTTGGTCATAGCAATAGGATCATTAAAAAGTTCAATTCTGAACACTCAATTTGCCTTTCATCAGACCTTTGCTGCTCAAGGGATACAATGGTGCCATCATGTGGCGGTACAGTGCTAATGCATAGAACATGGAACATTGCTGTACTACAGTAGGGCTGTCTTGGTGGAAGTACAGCCACTGTTAAACATTTAATGGACGCCTCAATCCCACAGCCACCAGGTAACCTCTCACATACCTGTTGTCTTTCAGTATCCAGTGCAGGCTGAGCTAAACACAGGATCTATTATACAATACCTCCTGTTTCCAATTCATGTATTTGGGCCTATTATTTTTACATGCGTCTAAATATAAAATATGCAGATTGGCTTCATCAGTTCTTTAGTAAATATTTTATTTTTGTTTAACACAGAGGTAATTTGAATACTACATTTTTTAAACTTAAATTCAGAAATATACAGTACAAAGTATTCAGACCCTTTGACTTTTTCCACTTTGTTACGTTACAGCCTTATTCTAAAAATGATTCAAATCAATCCACACACAATACCCCATGATGTGAAAAAAGGTTCAGAAATGTTTGCAAACGTATACAAATACATTTTAAAAAGACCTTATTTACACAGGTATTCAGACCCTTTGCTATGAGACTTGAAATTGAGCTCAGGTACATCCTGTTTTCGTTTGTACTGTACAACTTGATTGGACTCCACCTGTGGTGAACTCAATTGATTTTACATGATTTGGAAAGGCACACACCTGTCTATAAGATCCCACAGCTGACAGTGCATGTCAGAGTAAAAACCAAGCCATGAGGTCGAAGGAATTGTCTGTAGAGCTCTGAGACAAGATTGTGTCGAGGCAGATCTGGGGAAGGGTACCACAAATGTCTGCAGCGTTGAAGGTCCCCGAGAACACAGTGGGCTCCCGAATGATGAACTACCAAGATTCTTCCTAGGAAGCTAAACTGAGCAATCTGGGGAGAAGGGCCTTGGTCAGGGAGGTGGCCAAGAACTCGATGGTCACTCTGACAGAGCTCCAGAGTTCTTCTGTGGAGATGGGAGAACCCTCCAGAAGGACAACCATCTCTGCAGCACTCCACCACGCAGGCCTTTATGGTAGAGTGGCCAGACGGAAGCCACTCCTCAGTAAAAGGCACATGACAGTCCGCTTGGAGTTCACCGAAAGGCACCTAAAGGACTCTGACCATGAGAAACAAGTTTCTCTGGTCTGATGAAACCAAGATTGAACTCTTTGACCTGAAGTCCAAGCATCACGTCTGGAGGAAACCTGGCACCATCCCTACGGTGAAGCATGGTGGCGGCAGCATCAATGTGTGGGGAGGTTTTTCAGTGGCAGGGACTGAGAGACTAGTCAGGATCGAGGGAAAGCTGAACGGAGCAAAGCAGTGAGATCCTTGATGAAAACCTGCTCCAGAGAAACTCCCCAAGGAGACTTGAGACTGTAATCGCTGCCAATGGTGCTTCAATAAACAGCTGAGTAAAGGGTCTGAATACTTATGTAAATGTCATAATTCTTTTTTTTTTCATACATTTGCAAAAAATTATAACCTGTTTTTCTTTGTCATTATGTGGTATTGTGTGTAGATTGATGAGGGGGAAGACTTTTTTTTATCCATTTTAGAATAAGACTAACGTAACAAAATTTGGAAAAAGTCAAGGAGTCTGAATACTTTCCGAATGCACTTTATATACCCATTGATTTTTGAAGAATAAAACTTAATACATTCCTCATGAGCTTAGTTCTAATGACTTATTACCCCATCAGAAACACAAATATAAGCTTGTTTTACACCTTTGTAAACAATGTATAGCCTCAAAACATATCATTTGTAGCTCATGGATGGTCAGTCCTTGCATCCATAGCTCTGTCTATGAATTTTAGAGTAGTTACATTTCTCCAGTCCCATCCATCAGCTTTTTACCAAATCAGTGGCCGCTTTGTAATTGCTTCAACTGCAGATTGCCCCTTTAAACATTTACATTTTGTCACACGAAGTGCCCAATCTATGTCCTGTGTGAGTCCCTTGACCATGGGTGCATCTCAAGTATCTACCTTTCCTAAAACCTTCACCTCACCCCCTCCTAAGGGCATACACGAAGACAGCCCTGCATTTTCATTTCATCAGATCACGACAATAATCAACAGGTATTTAATTTCAAAATGTCCTCGAGCACTTCTGTGTTCTGTGATGGGTTCAGGTCCAACTGGGGGCAAGATTAACACCTCAACCATCCACAGGCTCCCTTCTCCAGTCCAGAGGCTGCTGACCCCTCACAGGCCACGGTAGTCCAGCCCAGCAGACATCACTCATCATGGGCCTTCTCTGCTTTGTTTGTCCATACAGGCTTCCGTTTATCTATGAAGGCCCGTATCCCCTCCTGTCCGTCTCTGAGAGCCAGGTTATCCACCATGACACGAGAGGCTGTAGCGTAGGCCGCATCCCACCCCTGGGCCATCTGTCTGGGAGAGGAATTAAATTCAATGATTCAATTATGTATAAAACTACACATGTACACTACCGTTCAAAAGTTTGGGGTCACTTAGAAATGTCCTTGTTTTTTAAATAATATTTTTTTAAATGTCCATTAAAATAACATAACATTGATCAGAAATACAGTGTAGACAGTGTTAATGTTGTAAATGACTGTTGTATCACGAAATGGCTACATTTTTATGGAATATCTACATAGGCATACAGAGGCCCGTTATCATCAACCATCACTCCTGTGTTCCAATGGCACGTTGTGTTAGCTAATCCAAGTTTATCATTTTAAAAGGCTAATTGATCATTAGAAAACCCTTTTTCAATTATGTTAGTGTAACGGATGTGAAATGGCTAGCTAGTTAGCGGGTACGCGCTAGTAGCGTTTCAATCAGTTACGTCACTTGCTCTGAAACCTAGATGTAGTGTTGCCCCTTGCTCTGCAAGGGCCGTGGCTTTTGTGGAGCGATGGGTAACGATGCTTCGTGGGTGACTGTTGTTGATGTGTGCAGAGGGTCCCTGGTTCGCGCCCGAGGTCAGGGCGAGGGGACGGTTTAAAGTTATACTGTTACATTGATGCTGTTGACCCGGATCACTGGTTGCTGCGGAAAAGGAGGAGGTTGAAAGGGGGGTGAGTGTAACGGATGTGAAATGGCTAGCTAGTTAGCGGGTACGCGCTAGTAGCGTTTCAATCAGTTACGTCACTTGCTCTGAAACCTAGATGTAGTGTTGCCCCTTGCTCTGCAAGGGCCGTGGCTTTTGTGGAGCGATGGGTAACGATGCTTCGTGGGTGACTGTTGTTGATGTGTGCAAAGGGTCCCTGGTTCGCGCCCGAGGTCGGGGCGAGGGGACGGTTTAAAGTTATACTGTTACATTAGCACAGCTGAAAACTGTTGTTCTAATTAAAGAAGCAATAAAACTGGCCTTCTTTAGACTAGTTGAGTATCTGGAGCATCAGCATTTGTGGGTTTGATTACAGGCTCAAAATGTCCAGAAACAAATAACTTTCTTTTGAAACTCGTCAGTCTATTCTTGTTCTGAGAAATGAAGGCTATTCCACGTGAGAAATTGCCAATAAACTGAAGATCTCGTACAACGCTGTGTACTACTCCCTTCACAGAACAGCGCAAACTGGCTCTAACCAGAATAGAAAGAGGAGTGGGAGGCAACGGTGCACAACTGAGAAAGAGGACAAGTACATTATAGTGTCTAGTTTGAGAAACAGACTGGTAGCTTCATTAAATAGTACCCGCAAAACACCAGTCTCAACGTCAACAGTGAAGAGGAGACTTCGGGATGCTGGCCTTCTAGGCAGAGTTGCAAAGAAAAAGCCATATCGTAGACTGGCCAATAAAAATAAAATATTAAGATGGGCAAAAGAACACAGACACTGGACACAGGAACTCTGCCTAGAAGGCCAGCATCCCGGAGTCGCCTCTTCACTGTTGACGTTGAGACTGGTGTTTTGCGGGTACTATTTAATGAAGCTGCCAATTGAGGACTTGTGAGACGTGTGTTTCTCAAACTAGACATTCTAATGTACTTGTCCACTTGCTCAGTTGTGCACCGGGGCCTCCCACTCCTCTTTCTATTCTGGTTAAAGCCTGTGAAGGGAGTAGTACACAGTGTTGTACGAGATCTTCAGTTTCTTGGCAAATTCTCACATGGAATAGTCTTAATTTCTCAGAACAAAAATAGACTGACGAGTTTCGGAAGAACGTTCTTTGTTTCTGGCCATTTTGAGCCTTTAATCGAACCCACAAATGCTGATGCTTCCAGATATTCAACTAGTCTAAAGAAGGACAGTTTTATTGCTTCTTTAATTTTTAAGCTGTGCTAACATAATTGCAAAAGGGTTTTCTAATGATCAATTAGCCTTTAAAAATGATAAACTTAGATTAGCTAACACAACGTGCCATTGGAACACAGGAGTGATGGTTGATGATAACGGGCCTCTGTATGCCTATGTAGATATTCCATTAAAAATCAGCTGTTTCCAGCTACAAAAGTAATTTACAACATTAACAATGTCTACACTGTATTTCTAATCAATTTGATGTTATTTTAGAATGGACAAAAAAAAATGTTTTTCTTCCAAAAACAAGGACATTTCTAAGTGACCCCTAACTTTTGAACGGTAGTGTACATAGTATTTACCTTTCTAGAGGAAAATGAGTGACTCTTTTGCTGTCTTTTTGCATGCAAGTGTATCAATGGATATCCACTCAAACCAACAAAAACATTGAAACGTAGCAAACAAGGAATGAATACATGGTAGGCAGAAGGGTTGAGTGCTATAGTGTGGTAAAACATCTGGAGTGAGAGACACACACCTGTGGAAGGTGGCCTTGCCAAGTGCTACAACGGGCCGGCTGGCCTGACAGACCCGCCGTGCGATGGCTAACGTCTCGTGCTCTAGACGCTCCTCAGGAACCACCTTACTGACCAGCCCGTGCAGCAAAGCATCCTGAGCCGAGATCGGGCTTCCTGTGAACAGCATCTCCATGGCAACCTGTAAAATATCAGAATATATCAGTGTTACACAGAGTGTTTTTGTGTATGTGTGTGTTTACCTTCTTGGGGACAGCTCTTCCTATTGCCACAGCTGGTGTTGAGCAGAACAGACCCACGTTGACCCCTGGCGTGGCGAAGGTGGACTTCTCCGTCACCACGGCAATGTCACAACTGGCAACAAGCTGGCATCCTGCTGCTGTGGCAACCCCATTCACCATGGCAATCACAGGCACAGGAATGTCTTGTATCAGGGTCATAACCTTCAATAACAACAAGAGGAATGAGAGTATGTGGATGAGAATGTGTGTGTGTGTGTGTGTGTGTGTACTGTATGTACACAGCCAGACTCTACGGAGGACAATCATACTTGACTCATTGCCAATAATGATGAGTGTGTACAGTATATTTGTATACAGTACAATAGTGAACCACACCTCTGAGCAGGCCTGAAACACCTTGAAGTGGTAATCTCTGCCCTGTGCTGATGTCAGCTCCTTCAGGTCATGCCCAGAGGAGAACACTGGTCCCTTAGCTGAAACACACATAACACAATACAACAGTGTTTATGAAGGGGGGATCAAAGGGGGACACATCTGATCATGGATCAGCACTCTGGTGGTATCTTACCTGATATGACGATGACTCTGAGGTCGTCGCTGTCGATGTCTGCCAGGATGTTGCTTCTCAGTGATTCCAGCATGGACAGAGACAGGGCATTCCTCTTCTTCGGATTGTTTAAGATTATACTCCTGAACATGTAATTACACTGTTACAGTAGCAAGAATAATTTGATGGGGAACAAAAATATATGCACTGTACCGATCAATGCACTGTGTACCTGAAGCATAATAGTGAGATTTTTATAGGACTAATTGCTTACTAACGTTAGTTAGCTAGATACACCAATTAACGTTTCAGGTGATCCGTTTAGCATTGAAGAGATGGAAGCGCGTGTCCAAAATGGACAGCTTCTATACAATTCGCGCGACATGGGCACACATTTTGAGAAGAGGCGCTCGACAAATGCAGAGGTTCTTTGACCACAGGAATCAAACACCGACAGAGTGGTCAAGCTACTTTGTTAGTTTGCTGACAACTTGCATACCTTATTCCATTGTTTTGCTGTCTGACAGTCAGTGGCTCCGCTGGAATTTGCGTGCAAAGTGACTTTGATCCAACTAGAAGTGTAAACCTGCAGAGTTGGACAATATTAGCAGCACGGTAAAACAAATTTCGAGACATGTTTTGACTGTCCTTGCGTCAACATTTGGGTCATAGGATGAACACCAACATTGGTGTATAGCGCCTTCTACTGTTTCGGGGTGACAAAACTCAAAACGGAAACATTGTCATACTTCCCTCTGGGATAATGGATAATGAATTAATTAACTGTATATTGACTGCAACCACTGCGTTTATTATGTCATAACACAATACCATTTCAGAATAGCTGTTTTGTAAAAAGCGCATCAATGCAAAATCACAAACTATCAAAATGTGTGAATTCATATTTCACATTTCTTGGTCCTAACCATAGGATTCAGTGCCTATTTGATGTCCTAGACGTAAATGTTCTACATTTATTATATAAGGACACAACTAACGGCCCCTGCTCAAGAAATTCCTGGTTAACTCACAGTTATAGCCTACCAGGTGTGCTCTGCGCCTGCGTACTAGTCTGTGTGGCACTTTTCCTTTGACGCGAAGGGCTTGCTGTCAAGAAGGAAACGGACATCCTTCTGAAAAATCCGAAACATGGACACGAACAAAAAAAGGAGAATAAAACAGACTAAATTAGTATCAACTTTCCGATACATGTAATTCATTTCAGCGCATTTCCCCTGTATAGGTAAGGTTTTTTTTCTTTTCCCCTGTTTGTTTAGCTAGCTTGGAGGTACTAGCCAGTTATGTTAGCTCGCGCTAGCATCCAATCTGCTTATGTAGCTAGATTGCCTTGCCAGAAGAAAATGTTGACATAAATGTGATAACAGTAAAAAAAAAATATATATATATATAATATTTAAAAGAGGGATAACGCAGTTATTCTTCACTTCCTTATCAATTTCGCTTTCCAGTTTGCTACCCATTCAATTGTTGTTAGAAAATATCTATCCACCAAGACGCAAGACTTAGAGTAACTTAGTGAGAGCTTTTAGCCTGGTTCTGACTAGACTGACAGATATACGGCGTTCCAACACCTCAGCCGTCTGTTGCCGTTGCTGGTGCCATATGGGCCTAGCCAATGTAAAAACAATACTATATTATGGAACTATCCAAATGGCATAACTTGCTACATTTTCCAAAATGTCAATTTATCTGAGGAGAAATGTTGTGTTGAATTACATTCGCCAGAGAAGCAACCGATGCTTATGTATTTCACTATATTTCACTGTTTCAAGACTTGGTCAAAAGCAGAGTTTATGCTATATCATTTAAAATCAATACAATCATAGACAGCACTTTGATATATCTGTGCAGGTTTTTAGAGACATTCAAACAGACATACAATAGGCCTACCTGAAAGCAACCAGATAGTGGGTTATTACTCAGCATGCATTGTGTAGACAGCTCCTCCCCTCCTTTGCCTCAGGGTCGTTCTGAACATAACAGCACCAAAACAAGCAATGTAGGCTAATGTTTGAAATGAAATGTGGTTTGCCTTTGCCCCAGGAGAATAGCTAGCCTATCATTTGTGTTTGTGTTGCTTGCATGAGCCGGAGAGAACAGTGTTTCAAGTCTTTCTCCTTGGTTGGTCTCCACAGGGCTGATCTTAGTGGACATGGATGCCCCTCTTCCTTTTTAACCAGCCCAGCCTGCCTTCTTTCACAGTGCCCCAGCCTGGATGAATGGTGATGAGACATTGTTGACCCATCAGCAGCAGTGCTTAGCATGAACATCCACACACTGGGTGATTCTCTGGGCCCTAGCCTTGCGGTGCGTATGAGCGGAGCCGCCAGTGGCTGGAGCAGTCTCTCTCTGAAGCCAGTGCCTACCGGGTGGATCCCCTCTCTGTTCCAAACCATGGTCCCTACGGGATACACCAAGCTCCAGGAGGAGCGTGGTCTGGCCATGGCCGACCTGGGGCCCAAACCTGATGGGAACGGCTACCGGCCTGACCCCCCTCACCTGGAGGTGCGCCGGCACTCGGACCGGGTAGCGCGGACATCCGTTAGCCTGTCAGACGGTGGGGATGTGCGGTACTCTGAGACTGAGCCCATGCTCCCTGAGGGGACACTCTCAGGGGAGGAGGGCGATGTAGAGGAGAAGGAGGAAGAGGAGAGTCAGAGGCCCCCCACACGGAACATGCCCAAGGAGTCGCCCCTGGCCATGGCGCTGCAGATCGTGGTGCCTTTCCTGCTGGCTGGGTTCGGCACGGTGTCAGCAGGGATGGTGCTGGACATAGTACAGGTGAGACTGGGATGGGGGATGGTAGAGCATAGGTCCTGGTGAGACTGGGGTGTGGACTAGTGCATGTGAAGTTCAATTAGGTAGAGGAGATGGATTTGGCACAGTTTAATTCAATTAGTTTGTATTGTTTACTTATGACTCCATTTCATGTGTAGTCCAGAGTAAATGGCTGTAAGAGCTTTCAAGGGAGGTAATAAAGGGATATCTGTCTATTGATATTAAATTGTTAAAGGGATTCTCATAGCCACTCAGCAAATACTATTAGGGATAGGCTACTAGGAAGGAACCTACGACTGGAAGCTACGGCAGTTTGCCTTATCTACTTGATAGAACGTTTGAATTTGAAGGTAGAATGTGAATATTTGAATGGGGACAACTTTCTAATTCAGATAAGCTGACAATGAACAAATGTAAGCTCCCATCTGCTCTATACTAGCCAGTAGCCAACAATAAACTATTAATAACAATGACATGTCTAATATTGCTGTCTCCTCTCTTTTTCTCTCTCCCCCTCATCCTCTTTTTCTCTCTCTCTCTCTCTCTCTCTCCCCCCTCCCCTCACCCAGCACTGGGATGCCTTTAAGTACATTACAGAGATCTTCATCCTGGTTCCGGCTCTGCTGGGCCTGAAGGGCAACCTGGAGATGACCCTCGCATCCAGACTATCCACTGCGGTAAGACACACACACGACGTCTTTTAAATACTGTCAAACACTTCTGCACACAGACACCATCAATACGTTTTTGCACATTCTGGATATAACACACTCACACATGCTCTTCCGCTTGCTCTACTGCACCACAGCTATTTGAGAGCCTCCGCTTCTCTTACAAAACCTGTTTGAGATGTATATCAAGATGGCTTCCTGGTTTAGAAGTTATGACGTCATTAGTTTGAGGATTAAAGACCATCAGACATAGTAGGTATGTAACATGTAGTTATGGTTATGTGGATGACGTTGGTTATACATAGTGGTAATGTCTAGTTTTACCTGAGGCCATGCAGACTAAAGTGATGTATCATGCTTGCTGTTGTCATGCCTGGGCTTGTCTTTATAGGCTTTTGTTGTGATCCTCCATAGGCCATGTCTGGTAGGCCATATATCAGGTGAAATGAGATGGTTGGGAACAGGGTGTACCTTACAAAGACACAACTTCCTTAGTAGGCTAAGGAAAATGCTAATCTTTACTATCTTATATAATCTATTTTGCCTGGTGCCCCTTTGAAACTTCCATGCTTCTTTACCATGTTAAGATATGGTTATGAGTTAAGCTATTAGTCTGTGGAGTTGTGTCCACTGCTGTAGAATAGCCTCTCACCCCAGGATCTAAGTCTAAGGGATTGTGAAAAGGGATTTATGAGCGAAATCTGCTGAGGTAGCGGTCTGTCTAGTTCCCCATGTCATGGTTTCCCAGACCCTACCTCCTTTCCCTGCAGAGAGAAGGGAGGTGCTGTTTCCACTAAAGGGATGGGCTGCAGACAGAACAGTGAACAGGCAGTTTGATGGCAAATTTGACACTCCACCTCGATCTTAGAGTGCAAACAAGCTCAGAGCGAGAGAGATTTGAAGGAAGAGGGCAAAAGACTGAGAGAGGGGGGGAGAGGGTTTAGAGGGATTTATAGAAAATAGCTATTGTCTTGAAGGCAATAGTAGATTGGTAGACTGTTCTGTCCAGCAATAGTTTTTTAGATTCTGACCTTTGGTTCACTCTCTGCCTAGTGTAAAACTTGTCATATAATTGCAAAGAAAACAACCTCACTTCACCATATTTAATCTCTAACATATCTCACTTTCTCTCTTTCTATTTCTCTCTCGCTCTCCCGTCTCTACACTCTCTCACACACCATTACACTCTGGTTCTCCCATCTTGCTTCCTTACTTTTTTCCTCCCTCCCTTTCTCCCCCTATTGAAATGATGTGGGGTCGGAGAAGTTGATGAGGTGATGGGACAGAATTCTCTCTTTGTTCAGTTTGGCCCATTCCTCCCCTGCCTCTTTCCTCACAGATACACATTCACATCATTCTGTTCGGTCTCACACAGAGAAACTCAGTGTTGTGTTTCACTTGTTCCCTCAGCTCACTCCCTGTTCACTAAACTCAAAACTGCTAAGCTCTGCATACTTTTGCTAAGAAAACAGGAACAGTCACAAACCTTCCCATCTGGAACAATGCACTCAATTGAACATTGTGTTTAGTTTAATCATATTAGTTTGTAATCTGATTAGCGGTTCCTGCAAACTGTTCAAAGTAGTTATTAATCTGTTTTTTTGGGCAGGCTATTTGAGTAGGAGATTAAAGTGAATATTGAATGAGTTGAGTTGCTGGTTGTGGTCTCACTGTGCAGGTGAATGTGGGGAAGATGGATTCTCCCATAGAGAAGTGGAATCTGATCATAGGAAACCTGGCGTTAAAACAGGTAAACACACACACACTGTCTTCTTCATAGCTAGCAGCAATGTTCCCTGAATTTGTTTTTGTCACCGAGCAAATTTCAGCGCAAACTTGAACGTTGTGAACATTTAGTGCAACTTCCAGCGCATGTTTACTGTAAACACCTGAGGCTGTACCCGCTTTAGAGTGGCTTACCATAAAAAACAATGGAGAAAATGCATCCCATAACATTTTATCATGGAAATAGCTGTTCTATCATTCAGCCCACAGTAGCAGCCAATGTGTGGTGTTCAATGTAGGCCTACATTCCATGAGACGTTTGAAAAAAACATGCAGGGCTTGACATTAAACTGTTTATGCACTTGTCCGTCTGAAAGGGAGGTGACTGAAAGTGTTGTGTTGTTTGACGCAAGAAACCACTTTACAAATTAAAATGTATTATTATTATTCCCATACCATTATTACAGAGAATCAGACAAATGATGCTACCCTTTGGCTATTGGCTACTTAGCTTATTCAAGCCTGTCTCAAAATACAACACTGCCCCTTTAAGACAAAAAAAGTAAAAATGCAAGCTGAGATCTACCGCTCAGATTTTTTTTAAACATGACATAAAAAACGTAAGCCTATGCAAACAGTACTGTAGCAATGAGGTTTGTGCAGTAAGCTATAGGCCCAATACATTATCACCGCAATTTGGCTTTACTTGAATTGCCCTGCTAATGCATTGTTGTTCGGGCCAAACATCCCTCCGCTTTCCCTTTCCTCCACTGATCCTGACCAAAAAGGAGAACGTCTTCCAGCTGACAGCAAAACCGTATTATTTCTGCCTCATGCACACATTCATGTTGTTACTCCTATGAACAGAGAAGGTGAAACATTCCTGGATATTAAAAAAGACCAAAGCCGCTAATAATAACAACAACGCAAACCTATAGATACACTTTCCTACTCATTCATTACTTCTGCAGGTATTGTAGCGCTGAGTGGGAATAGGAAGAACGCACATTTTATGGTTATAAACTTTATCAACTTTGCTGTAGCTTTCTTTTATGTCTGCTACGTTACTGCAAACACGGTAATTTGAGCAATCCGATTGGCCAGCAGTAGGCATATAGTGCACTTGACTTTCTCTCTGGGCTCGCCAGACACATTAATTGGTTCAAAATGGCAACAGTTCACCTACCCGGCACGCAAGGCAGCTGAATCAGGTGCACCTAATGCCAAACAGCCCGAGACAAAATATTTTTAAAATTATGAACACAAAGCTTTATCATTGTTATTTTTTCACAGAAATCTTTGGCGATCAACTAGGAATGCCTTGGTGAACACTGAACTTCACTCAACTTTCTAGAGCAATCTCATGCTTCTCTATAAGCTAATATTCGTGCCGGGGGAGCTGCGCGCCCGTGTTCATCTTAGAGTGAACATTGGCGAGCAGTGTTGGATTTGTGCCCTTATCTCTCTAGCTGCGTAGTATGTGTACTTCTGGTTAGTACTTCTGGTAATTATTGACTGAGTGACTGATAGTGTTCAAGCACACAGTGTTTAATGGCCCCTTGACGAAGTGTCTTCAATGTTGATAGTGTATCATATAAAAGGAAAAAATTGTTAGAAAAACAGGTTTATGTTATTCCTGTTAACACTGCCCCCACACCTCTCCCTTTCTCTCATTCCCTATATTCCTTCTCCCTCTGTCATCCTCTCTCTCTTTCTAGGTACAGGCTACAGTAGTAGGCTTCCTGGCAGCAGTGGCGGCAGTGGTTCTTGGTTGGATCCCAGAGGGGAAGTTCCAGATGAGTCATGCCGTGCTGCTCTGCTCTGCCAGCGTGGCCACTGCCTTCATAGCCTCTATGCTGCAGGGTACAGACACACACAGATAGATAGATAAGGACACACACATGTACTCTGATATGGAATAGGCGCTGTCAGACAGTCAGCCACATATTATCACCTACTGCTGATGGGTCTCATGCTATATATTAGTAGCAAACACACATGGAAGGTTGAGGTATCGCCCTGACCTCTGTACCGTCTGAACCCCAGGCTTCATCATGGTGGGGGTGATCGTGGGCTCCAAGAAGACGGGCATCAACCCCGACAATGTGGCTACACCCATCGCCGCCAGCTTCGGTGACCTCATCACCCTGGCCATCCTGGCCTGGATCAGCCAGGGACTCTACAACTGCCTGGGTGAGAGGAGGAGGGTTTGGACTGGATACTTCCAGATGGAAATAAGATGCAAAACCAGTCAACAATTATTATTTTTTACCCTCTATATTGAGTTCACAATCCTTCACTTCATCCTTCCTCTGTTTGTTTTATTTCCTCTTGAAAAAAGGTGAAAATGCTCAGTAAATCTGGCCAACAGTGTAAAGAAATGGTCCATTTGGAATCAGACTGCATCTTTCAACCACTAGATGGCACTCCTACGCTGTTAACTTTTGTGTCTTTAGTGGTAATTAATCAGAACAGACCATATCTTTCTCTCCCTCTCTTTCCCTCTCTTTTCTCCTTCTCACACTCCATAGTCCATATTTAATATGTGGGATGCCCAGCCTCACACACGCTTCCTCGCGTTACATTACTCAACACAGAGTGGACCAGCAAGCGTTTCCTTTGGAAAGTGTATTTTACTAACCCTGACGTGTCTGAGCCCTATGAAACAACCATTCATCACCAGAGACTCAAAATCTATGAAAGGCTACAGTAAAACCTCTGAGATAATTTAATAGAAGAGTTCATACCAGCTCAGTAAATCTGTCTGGCCTTGCCTGGTGGTGTAGGACAGGCTGTGTTCCAAATGGCACTCTTTTCCCTATGGGCCCTGGTCAAAAGTAGTGCACTACATGGAGAATAGGGTGCCATTTGGGATGTTACCACAGAGGACAGTGTCTCTGTTGTAAGGGCCAGCCGTGTCCGTCCCGTCCGCGGTGTTCTGCCTAATTGGACTAATGTGCAGTTTACTCACAGCTAAAGTTAGTCATTTTAGCCTGATGGTGTACAGAGATATCCAGGAGACTGTATATATACCCAAGGCCATGTGCCACAGTTGACTACTGCAAACATTTATTTTAAGACCTAAAGCTGAAACGTGGCAAGGGAATGGTGAACCACAGTGACACCCAGAGTCAAGCCTAAACCCAGGGACTGGTGGGTATACCTGTGTCATCATGACTGGGACTATTACCCAATTCTACCCACTGTGACTACATATAGCTCCCTTCTCTGGGTTTTATATCTGTCTTCAGGGGGTTGATGATGAGGGCCATTAAGTGTGTGGAATGGGATCATGGTGAGACGAACATCTGGTAAAGAGACGGGGATGATGGAGTTACATATCTCACTACTAGGCACTAAGCAGGTGTTTTCCCCTTCTCTATTCTCCAACATGACTCTGATTTAGTGCTGTAATATTCATTAGAGTTTGGCCAAAGACGAAGTGTGTGTGCGCATGCAAATTTCTGTATAAAGTAGACCCATCCAAGGATAATGTCTTGATAGTGAGTGATGAGTTAGATATGTCCTGTTCTGTAGCTACTGTACTGAGTCACAAATACAGCACTTCTTTGGTTTGTTATGAATCTCTGTTGTTTTCTTGCTCCCTGCTCTGTGTCATGCTGTCTTTCCTGGGGAGAGGAGGGACAGTATCTTCTCCCCTACTCTGTCAATCCTCATGCAGCTGAAGCTGATAAATGGTGTTTGTTGTTTTGTTGTTGTAACTCTCACCAGAAGGTTCACTGGGGATTACATCTGTTTTGAATTCTCCCTTTTCCTCTGTCTCTCTGTCTGTCTGTTTCTCTGTCTCCTTTAATGTACATGTCTACCTCTGCACATTGATCTGGTACTGCTACTCCCTGTATATATGCTTGTGTATTATTATTTTAAAAAGTACCCCCTTTTCTCCCCAATTTTGATCTTGTCCCAGGTATTTTATTCCTTTTGTGTTAGTTTAACATTCTGTGTCATTGGGAAAGGTTCTTAAGCAAGCTTTTCACTGTAAAGTCTGAACCAGTTGTATTCGGCACATGTGATAAATACAATTTGATTTGTCGTTCTCTCCCTCTCTGTTTGTCTCTGTGTAGACTCTCACCCGTACGTGTCGTCCCTGGTGTGTGCCTTCTTCCTGTCTCTGACTCCAGTGTGGATGGTGATCTCCTCCAAACACCCGGCCAGCCGCACCCTGCTCTACTCCGGCTGGGAGCCTGTCATCACAGCCATGGTCATCAGCAGGTGTGTGTGGATGCTCTCACTCACTGTCATAGAGAAATAGCAACAGACTATTGTACATTCACATGATGAGAATAATACCAAATTGTTTGCGTGTGAATGTTCTGTGCTTTGCAGTATCGGAGGACTCATCTTGGACAAAACCGTGTCTGACCCGAACCTGGCTGGCATCGTGGTGTACACCCCTGTCATTAACGGTGAGACGCAATATCACTGACTGATTAGACACTGTGTGGGTTTACAATGTGACTGACACTGTGTGGGTTTACAATGTGGCTTACAATGTGCACCAATTTGTATGAATTTACATTCAAACTTCGTAGTTAGAAAAATAGTGAGTAATGGACTAAACACAAACGTCTGTCTCTGTATCACTGCTACTGTCAACCTCCTCCCATCCTTACCGGGGGACCGTTGCCAAGGCTGTTGCTGGCATTTTGACAACCGGAGATCAGCTTTTAATTAAACATTGTTAATGAGAGACATTTAACTCGATGAAAGGAGACTGTGTGCCTGTGATCTATGTTACTGCTGAGATGTCTACAAATCAGGAAATGGCTGGGTGATCTGGGAAGTGTGTGTGGACCACACAGACAAATGACTCTGGGGCTGGAAAAGGGAGGTTTCCTCACCAACCCTGTAACTATCTGTGATTTACAACACATAGAGGTGGTTACTATCGTATAGGGAGGAGATGACTAGACTGAGCCTTTCACTCTGAACATGCACAGTTCCTCTCTTCAAAACTAGAGAGAGAATATAAGAGGAGATGAGTGAAGCTGGTAAAGGAGAGGAATTGGGGGAATGGAAGGATGGGAGAGAGAAAGGAGACTGGAATGGGAGAAATGAAAATAGGGAGATGAGACAAGGAGAGGCATGCAGACAGTCTGTTGTCCCAGAGCTACTCCGATGCGGCGGGAGATAGTGGGAGACGGGACCCCCCCTGTGGTCTACCCTCACCCCACCCCCCCCTCCCTCTGTCAGACACAGTGACCCAAATTACAGCAGCTAGCCCCCCTGCTGAGGTGGAACCACCATACTCCCCAGACCTCTGGAGGAGAGGGAGAAGAGGGATTGAGTGGTGATTGATTGAGTGGCATTCTATTTAGCCGCACCATGGAGTAGTTAAATGTCAGTGGAGAGGCAGCAAAGATTAAATTAAGTGGCCATAATCTCCGGGCAGCAGAGGTGTCTGTTCTCATTTAGGCCTGCCTGATCAGGATAACAAGCACAGGAAGGGAGATGAGCCCAGCTACCACAAAATATACCCCTCTCCAAAACACAACCCTTTTGGTACTGTGCCTCTCTGGGTACTCTTTGGAATGCCCAAACTATTTCTGTCCCTTTCTGTCTTACTGACCACATCCTCTCTCCTCTACTTTCTGTCAGTGTTGTGTCTCATACACTATTTTGGGTTGGAGTGGTTGTCTGGTCTGCCCACCTGGAAGCTGTGAGTGTTTCTACATGAGCCGTGCTGCGTGGCTAGACTTCTCTGAGTCACCTGTGTGTGTGTGGATATAAATTGCATTGTCCTGCTGTTCTCAAGAGCAATGTTCCTCTGCTTGATACAAATTACAATCTATATGAGGAAGCTGAGCAGTATTAGATGGGGCATGCTGTCAGTCTTAATTTTAAAAAAATCCTCTTTCTCCCCCCTTTCTCCTTTTATCTCTTTCCCCCTACTTTCCCTGTCTTTGTCTATACCCACCTCTGTTTTTTCCCCTTCTCTCTCTCTCTCTCCGTAATGCAGTTTTCCCACACAGTAATATGTATTAATTATGTCTCCGACTGTGGCGATGCATCACTGCTGTCTCATGCTCCTTCTGGTTGAGAAGGCTGCATTCCAAACCAAAACTCACACCCTTCCCTCTGTCCTAATGAATCTGGAAGGACTTGATATGTGAAAGTAATATGACAGAAACTACAGTACATCCCTGCTCTTTGGAGGGAGAGGTTGTGTTACCTCAGATCTGTGGCTGGAAGGCATCAACTGTTTAGGGAAGGATACAAATCTGGGTCCTCGCATTTCTCTCTAACCCTCGCTTCTGTTCTATACTCAGCTGCCTCCAGTCAGCGCGAGTCCTAAGCCTGCCTGTTCTGTCTGTTCTCCAGGTATTGGGGGGAACCTGGTAGCCATCCAGTCTAGCCGTATCTCCACTCACCTTCATTTCCACAGTGCTCCTGGGGAGGTACCAGAGGAAGCCAAAGGCTGCTACTACCCCTGCCGCACCTTCTATGGCACAGGTAAAGCACCTAACCAATACTCACTTAAACTGTGGAAATGTGATCTGTTTTAAACGGGGCATTCTACAGGACAGATTGCTTAGCATAGAGTTTTCTCGTCCCTCTCGCTGTGATTTGAATACATAAATTGTACAGTAGGTGCTGCAGAAGGTACTATGTTAAGTCACTACCCCATAAGTATCCCCAGTCAGTGGTTAGGCTGACAGATACAAAGGTTAGGGACTGTCTTAGCATCTGTTCTATTGTTAGACTCAGTTGCAGAGTTCCAACTCCTCTCGTCTCCTCTCTCTCAGGAGCCAATCACCGTTCGGCCCAGGTGCTGCTCCTATTGGTGCTCCCGGGTCACCTGATCTTCTTGTACACCATCCACCTGATGAAGAGCGGCCACACCACCCTGACGCCTATCTTCATGACCGTCTACCTGGCTGCCGCCCTCTTACAGGTCAGTGGTGTGTGCGATGGGGTGGTAGGGGATAGTTCCTTTGCAAACTATCCATAGCCTGCAAGTTCCTTTTCCAACTGTGACCTTCATCTGAGCTTGAAATTTCACTGGCTGACATTACTTTCTATTAAAAGCTGTTATTTTGCGAGCCACCGCTATTATTGTGACACTATCAAAAGCGAGCTGCGTTCAGAGACCCTGTTTCACTCTGCTTTCAAAACGCTTAAACATAAATGAACCACACGCATGATGAATGTCAACTTGAGATGAGAGTGCTCCTTACAAAGTGACATTTGAAGGAAAATCAGGTGCGGCAGATAGCCTAGCGGTTAAGAACGTTGGGCCAGTAACTAGAAAGGTGGCTGGTTTGAATCCCCAAGCCCGACTAGGTGAAAAATCTGTCGACATGCCCTTGAGCAAGGTACTTAACCCTAATTGCTCCTGTAGATCGCCCTGGATAAGAGCGTTTGCTAAATGACTAAAATGTAAATGTAGAAATGTGTGTATCCTAAGCATTCCTAGAGCTCTGGTTTTATCCCTGAAGAAGTCTGACTTGTGTGTTTTACCGCTTTGATGGCATTAGGATCGATTTATGGAAGCAAAGGCTCAATGTGATTTGGTGCTTTTACTATAGGTGTGCCATGGCATGCCACGACTGTCTGGAATGTGTGGTATTTTCTAGGTGTGCATTTGCTCTCCGCCTCTATCTTCTTTAAAGTGGTTTGTTGTACACAGCAAGGCCTAACTGCCATCCTGGAAGTCTTGATTCCGTGGAATTTAGCTTACGATAGTCTGGGGTCAATGTTTACTCACTACAACTGGTCTTTATAGGAAGGAAGACATATGTTAGTTGCCATTTCTCTTCAACTTCACTAGTGAGCCTTTAAACACTAAGGTACTATGAGCAGGAGGGTTTATGATTATTATATATTTTTTTAACTAGGCAAGTTAATTAAGAACATTCTTATTTATAAAAAAATAAAAAATAAAAAAAAAAATCTTATTTTCAATGACTGCCTAGGAACAGTGGTTTAACTGCCTTGTTCAGCGGCAGAATGACAGATTTTTACCTTGCCAGCTCGGGGATTCAATCTTGCAACCTTTCGGTTTCTAGTCCAACGCTCTAACCACTAGGCTACCTGCCGCCCTTGACGGCCTACCCTGGCCAAACCCGGACGACGCTGGGCCAGTTGTGCTCCGCCCTATGGGACTCCCAATGACGGCCGGATGTGATACAGCCTATAACATTATTGCAGTATTAACAGATTAAGAAGAGATAATCGAGAAGAGCCCTAGTTGTTTTAGAGCAGTGGTTCCCAACCAGAGGTACTTGGCCTATCCACAGGGGGTAGTTGAGAATACTCATGACACCATAGGCCAACTGGTAAAATGCACATGTGGTAATTCAGAGGTACTCTGGGCAGAGCAAAATTTGGTTGGTGGTACAGTAACCAAACAGGTTGGGAACCACTGTTTTAGTGTTCAGCGGCGTGTGAATATTTTAGCTCTGTACCTTTTTAAGAGGCAATAAGCAAACCACACTTTGCTGAAGTGAAAGTAAAGTGAAGAGACTTGTATCAGGCACAGAAACCCTACTCCTCGTCAGAAGTCTTGCTACACAACTACGCTGCGTTCGATCTCTGTGAGCATGTTATTAATCTAGGAATTTTATTAACAGTCAACATCAACACAGGTGAGTTATAAAAATAAATAAAAGTTTTCCTGGACAAGTAATAACAAACTTCATACCGTAGCATGATCACTTGTTAAACATGGTCTTTTTCACAATTAAGTAGTAAAACGGGTTGGTGCCTTTTCAAATATTTAAATAAAAAAGATTGGTCAGAATCATGTCTGGCTTGCCTGACAACTCTGAATCCTTTATTGAGTTGGTTATTTTTAATATAGAGAGCCAACTAAGTCCAGGAAATGCTTTATGGTTTCACCTTTGGTGTCTGTCTCGATATGGCCACCTCCAGCAGTCTCCTGTTTGAAGAGCAGTTCCTGTGCTCTATCTGTCTGGATGTGTTCACTGAGCCGGTCACCATTTCATGTGGACACAACTTCTCAAGGCCTGTATCAGTGGATACTGGGATACCAATGACCTGTGCCAGTGTCCATTATGTAAGGAGATTTTCTACAGAAAACCTGAGCTTCGTGTCAACACAATGTTCAGAGAGGTTGTAGAGAATTTTAAGAAGATGAGTCAGAGGTAAAGATGAGTCCCCTGCCAAGCCTGGAGAAGTGTCCTGTGACTTCTGCACTGGGAAGAAGCTCAAGGCCCCGAAGTCCTGCCTGGTGTGTCAGACCTCTTACTGTGAGACTCACCTGGAGCCTCATCAGAGAGTCCCAGCCTTAGAGACACAAGCTGATCAACCCTGTGGAGAACCTGGAAGACAGGATGTGTAAGAAGCACGACAGACCTCTAGAGCTGTTCTGTAGGAGGGACCAGACATGTCTTTGTGTCTTGTGCTTGAAAGCAGACCACATGACTCATGACGCTGTCCCTCTAGAGGAAGTGTGTGGAGAGAGGAAGGTTTAGCTGAGGACGACTGAGGCAGAAGTGCAGCAGATGATCCAGGAGAGACTGCAGAAGGTTCAGGAGATCAAACACTCAGTAGATCACAGCAAGAGAGAGGCAGAGAGAGAGATATCAGACAGTGTATAGGTCTTCACTGCTCTGGTGCGCTCCATTGAGAGAAGCCAGGCTGAGCTCATTGAGGTGATTGAGGAGAAGCAGAAAACAGCAGAGAGGCAGGCTGAAGGGCTCATTAAAGAGCTGGAGCAGGAAATCACAGAGCTACAGAGGAGAAGCACTGAGCTGGAGCAGCTCTCACACACTGAGGACCACCTCCACCTCCTCCAGAGCTTCCCATCCCTCTGCACCCCTCCAGACACCAGAGACTGGTCTGAGATCAGTGTTCACAGTGATCTGTGTGTGGGGACTGTTAGGAGAGCTGTGTCTCAACTGGAGGAGACACTGAATAAAGAGATGGAGATGCTGCTTGAAGTGAAACTGAAGAGGATTCAGCAGTATGCAGTGGATGTGACTCTGGATCCTGATACAACACATGCCTCTCTCATCATGTCTGAGGATGGGAAACAGGTGAGAGATGGAATCACAGAGCAGGATCTCCCAGACAAGCCAGTTAGGTTCAATCTTGTTGTCTATGTATTGGGACAGTAGGGCTTGTCCTCGGGGAGATTTTACTATGAGGTGATGGTTAAAGGAAAGACTAAGTGGGATTTAGGAGTGGCCAGAGAGTCCATCAACAGGAAGGTGGATATCACACTGAGTGCTGAGAATGGATACTTGGCTCTGTGGCTGAGGAATGGAGAATACGAGGCTCTTGCTAAACCCAGTGACCTGCTCTCTCTGAGAGAGAAGCCCCAGAAGGTGGGGGTGTTTGTGGATTATGAGGAGGGTCAGGTCTCCTTTTATGATGTGGAGGCCAGGTCTCTTATCTACTCTTTCACTGGCTGTACCTTCACTGAGAAACTCTATCCATTTTTCTGCCCCTGTCTTAATGATGATGGTGAAAACTCTACCCCTCACAAATGGTTGTTTATGTCCTTATACTCCTTAATGATATCTAGTCTCTCTCATTGTTATTATGAAAAATCAAAGCAGTAAATGTATCCCCACTCCTAAAACGTTGTAATAAATAATTCCTTAATAAAATGCTTATAGAAAATGGTTTCTAGGGCATTTATTTTCCATATTTACATGTAATGTCATAGCCACTCTCTTTCACAGGGGACAATGAGGACTTCTCTCTTTCTCTCAATCCTATTTATAGGAATTATATACTTTAAAGTAGCTTGAATCAGGGGAACTTGATACTTAGTCTGGGGTTGTGGTCTCCCATTGGGCTAGTGGTAAGTCCTCACATTGCTTTCCATTTCTTTACTACCTCATCCAGTAAGTGTAATGTCATATTTATTTCATTCACGTTCGCTAACATTAGCTAGGCCTACTAGTTCTGTTGTGATAACGTTAGTTGTGTCAGAGTTAAGGGCCATCAACTAAGCCAATAACGATAACTATAGGCTACACCTACAGTGCATTCGGAAAGTATTCAACCCCTTTTATTTTTCCACATTTTGTTACATTACAGCCTTATTCCTAAATGGATTAAATTTCCCTCATCAATCTACACACAATACCCCATAAACTGAAATATCACATTTACATAAGTATTCAGACCCTTTACTCAGTACTTTGTTGAAGCAGCTTTGGCAGTGATTACAGCCTCGAGTCTTCTTGGGTATTACGCTCCAAGCTTGGCACACCTGTATTTGGGGAGTTTCTCCCAGTCTTCTCTGCAGATCCTCTCAAGCTCTGTCAGGTTGGATGGGGAGCGTCACTGCATAGCTATTTTCAGTTCTCTCCGGAGATGTTTGATCTGGTTCAAATCTGGGCTCTGGCTGGGCCACTCAAGGACATTCAGAGACATGTCCCGAAGCCACTCCTGCTTTGTGTTGGCTGTGTGCTTAGGGTCGTTGTCCTGTTGGAAGGTGAACCGTTTCCCCAGTCTGAGGTCCTGAGTGCTCTTGATCAGGTTTTCATCAAGGATCTCTCTCTACTTTGCTCCATTCATCTTTCCCTCGATCCTGACTAGTCTCCCAGTCCCTGCCACCGCTAAACATCCACACAGCATGATGCTGCCACCACCATGCTTCACCGTAGGGATGGTGCCAGGTTTCCTCCAGACGTGATGCTTGGCATTCAGGCCAAAGAGTTCAATCTTGGTTTCATCAGACCAGAGCATCTTGTTTCTCATGGCCTGAGAGTCTTTAGGTGTCTTTTGGCAAACTCCAAGCGGGCTGTCATGTGCCTTTGGCCAGACAGAAGCCACTCCTCAGTAAATCTACCATAAAGGCCTGCTTGGTGGAGTGCTGCAGAGATGGTTGTCTTCTGGAAGGTTCTCCAATCTCCATAGAGGAACTCTAGAGCTCTGTCAGAGTGACCCTCTGGTTCTTGGTCACCTCCCTGACCAAGGCCCTTCTCTACTGATTGCTCAGTTTGGCCGGGAGGCCAGCTCTAGAAAGAGTCTTTGTGGTTCCAAACTTCTTCCATTGAAGAATGATGGAGAATACTGTGTTCTTGTGGACCTTCAATTCAGCAGACATTTTTTGGCACCCTTACCCAGATCTGTGCCTTGACACAATCCTGTCTCGGAGCTCTACGGACAATTCCCTCAACCTTATGGAGCTTATATAGACAGGTGCGTTCCTTTTCAAACTATGTACAATCAATTGAATTTACCATAGGTGGACTCCAAGTTGTAGAAACATCTCAAGGATGATCAATGGAAAGAGGATGCACCTGAGCTCAATTTCGAGTCTCATAGCAAAGGGTCTGAATACTTTTGTAAATAAGGTATTTCTGTTTTTTATTTGTAATAGATTTGCTAAAAATTTCTGGACTTGCTTTGTCATTATGGGGTGTTGAGTGTAGATTGCTGAGAAATTTTTTATTTAGTCAATTTTAGAAAGTCTGTAACGTAACAAAATGTGGAAAAAGTCAAGGGGTCTGAATACTTTCCTGAGACACTGTATAAAACGTTGGTGACCATCCACACTAGAGGAAAGTTAGTCCTACACCTGTCAATCAACTGTAACTCAAGCCCATTCGGTGCTTTCAGGGTGTGTTCATCGTCATAGTGACAACTGCAAATAATGTCAATGTACATGTAGGCCTAATAACAACAATTGTAGTTCCTTCAGAAAGTATTGACTTTTCCCCCTTGACTTTTTCCACATTTTGTTGTGTTAAAGCCTGCATTTAAAATGGAGATGTTGTGTCACTGGCCTACACACAATACCCCATAATGTCAAATTGGAATTCAACCCCTTTGTTATGGCAAGTCTAAATAAGTTCAGCAGTATAAATGTGCTTAACAAATCGCATAATAAGTTGCATGGACTCATTCCGTGTTCAATGGTGGTTAACATTATATATATATATATTTTTTTTTTTTGTGACTACCCCGTCTCTGTACCCCACACACAATTATCTGTATGGTCCCTCAATCGAGTACAAAGACCTGGTATGTTTTTCAATGCTTCGCAAAGAAGGACTATACAGGACCATACAAGAAGGGGGGGAAAAGAAGCAGATGCTGAATTCCTTTCAGCATGTTGAAGTTATTAATTAGGCTTTTTATGGAGTATCACTACACCAGGTGACGTGTATTCATGGACACCAAGGGAAGCCAGGCTTCCCCAAAAAATGTACCAATAAAATTATTTAGTCTCTATGTGCATCATTTTTCTTCAATTCACAAGAGAAAGCATCTGAGCGAGCAAAACAGTGCCCCTCTGTCTCTGTATGTGTACAGGTACCTGATACTGTCGGGTCCAAAAGAGTATGACATTGTTGCCGCATTGAATGCAAGGGAAGCCAGCGAGCATTTGGCCTCCCTTGATGATATAAATAAATAACAATAATAGCCAATCAGAGTTGAGCCAAACTGAGTGAGCGCAACTGTGAATGGTCCTGGTGCACCAAAAAAAAGGGAAGCCAGTTTGGATTTGGCTCTCCAATCACATTGAGAGCATACGTCATTGACCAAAACTCATTGTGCAGCTAGTTGTCTTGTTGTCCTCCAGTGGCTAGCTAGCTAAAATTGGCCTTTTCCTAAATTAGCCATGGACGGGATAGGGATTTGGACTTGTGGTTTTAGTTTATTCTCCGTACTGGCCAATAATTATAAAGGCGATTCTGATCCAACCATAAATTCATACATTGTGCCCCTGGCCTGCGAGGATGGAAAATGTATGTTTTTTTTTTTCTTTACTTAACTAGGCAAGTCAATTCTTATTTACAATGACTGCCTACATGTACAGTTGAAGTCGGAAGTTTACATACACCTTAGCCAAATACATTTAATCCTAGTAAAAATTCCCTGTCTTAGGTCAGTTAGGATCACCGCTTTTATTTTAAGAATGTGAAATGTCAGAATAATAATAGAGTGATTTATTTCAGCTTTTATTTCTTTCATCACATCCCCAGTGGGTCAGAAGTTTACATACACTCAATTAGTATTTGGTAGCATTGCCTTTAATTGTTTAACTTGGGTCAAACGTATCGGGTAGCCTTCCACAAGCTTCCCACAATAAGTTGGGTGAATTTTGGCCCATTCCACCTGACAGAGCTGGTGTAACTGAGTCGGGTTTGTAGGCCTCCTTGCTCGCACGCTCTTTTTCAGTTCTTCCCACAAATGTTCTATAAGATAGAGGTCAGGGTTTTGTGATGGCCACTCCAATACCTTGACTTTGTTGTCCTTAAGCCATTTTGCCACAACTTTGGAAGTATGTTTGGGGTCATTGTCCATTTGGAAGACCCATTTGCGACCAAGCTTTAACTTCCTGACTGATGTCTTGATGTTGCTTCAATATATCCACATCATTTTCCTACCTCATGATGCCATCTATTTTGTGAAGTGCACCAGTTCCTCCTGCAGCAAAGCACCCCCACAACATGATGCTGCCACCCTCCGTGCTTCATGGTTGGGATGGTGTTCTTCGGCTTGCAAGCCTCCTCCTTTTTCCTCCAAACATAACGATAGTCATTATGGCCAAACAGTTCTATTTTTGTTTCATCAGACCAGAGGACATTTCTCCAAAAAGTACGATCTTTGTCCCCATGTGCAGTTGCAAACCATAGTCTGGCTTTTTTTATGGTGGTTTTGGAGCAGTGGTTTCTTCACTGCAGAGCGACCTTTCAGGTTATGTTGATATAGGACTTGTTTTACTGTGGATATAGATACTTTTTTGCCTGTTTCGTCCAGCATCTTCACAAGGTCCTTTGCTGTTGTTCTGGGATTGATTTGCTCTTTTCGCACCAAAGTAAGTTAATCTCTAGGCCGGCTGCGTGGTCCCATGGTGTTTACTATACTATTTTTTGGGCTGATTTCTTTAGATTTTCCCATGATGTCAAGCGAAGAGGCACTGGTACACCTCCAATTGACTCAAATTATGTCAATTAGCCTAACAGAAGCTTCTAAAGCCATGACATAATTTTCTGGAATTTTCCAAGCTGTTTAAAGGCACAGTCAACTTAGTGTATGTAAACTTCTGACCCAGTGGAATTGTGATACAGTGAAATAATCTGTAAACAATTGTTGTAAAAATTACTTGTGTCATGCACAAAGTAGATGTCCTAACCGACTTGCCCAAACTATAGTTTGGTAACAAGAAATTTGTGGAGTGGTTGAAAAACGAATTTTAATGACTCCAACCTAAGTATATGTAAACTTCCGACTTCAACTGTACATGCATGCATACAGAAATCAGAACCTAGGACATCCGCATCATATTTAGCAACACCATGGACAGCCACATCCAGCTTCGTTGGACTAAATTGTTTTTGGTATATTTTTTTTTGTCACTGTATTAGACTAAGTATAGGTGATTATGTTGAAATGTTAAAGTTGAAATAGTGGAGGCAGCTCCTGTTTCCTTTGCAACTTGCGGTAACTCTATGTGGTTCTAAATCAACGGTTGTTTAGTGGTCCGAAAATGTTGGAAACATTAACTTGCTTGAGCATTCTGTAGGTCATTTAACTGTTTGTTACATGCAATATGCTTTTTGGACTTCACTGGACAGAGATGGCGCTCTGGTTTTGTGATGAAAAAAGGTGCGGTTGAATTTATTCTGCCGCTGTGTCTTATTGTCTCGGCCTTAGGCCTATATATCACGGTGGCAAGGCATATGAACTAACAGGTTATAGAAAAAACAACAAAATTATCACAACATGTTGTAATATGGCTTTTTTTCTGACTTGGCTTCCCCAGTGATTTTACCCACTCACCGCTACTGGTCACTACAAAGATACAGGCATCCTGTCTAACTCGGTTGCCGAAGAGGAAGGAAACTGCTCAGGGATTTCACCGTGGGACCAATGGTGGTTTTAAAACAGTTAAAGTGTAATGGTTGTGATATGAGAGAACTAAGGATGGATCAACATTGTAGTTACTCAAAAGTTTTAAACCTAAATGACAGCGTGAAAGGAAGGAAGCCTGTACATACATCCTGTTTGCAACAAGGCACTAAAGTCAAACTGCAAAAAATGTGGCAAACAAATTAACTTTTTGTACTGAATACAAAGCGTTATGTTTGGGGCCAATCCATCGCAACACATCACTGAGTACTACTCTTTATATTTTCAAACATGGTGGTGGTTGCATCATGTTATGGGTATGCTTGTCATCGGCAAGAACTATGCAGTGTTTTAGGTTAAAAATAAACTGAATATAGCTATAAGCGCAGGCAAAAACCAAGAGGGAAAACCTTTCCAACAGACGCTGGGAGACATTCACCTTTCGTCAGAACAATAACCTAAAACACAAGGCCAAATCTACACGGGTTGCTTACCAAGATGACATTGAATGTTCCTGAGTGGCTTAGTTACAGTTTTGGTTTAAATAGGCTTGAAAATCTATGGCAAGACTTGAAAATGGCTGTCTAGCAATGATCAACAATCAACTTGACAGAGCTTGAAGAATTTTACAAAGAATAATGGGCAGATATTGTACAATTAAATAAGACTTACCCCGAAAGACTCACAGCTGTAATCGCAGCCAAAGGTGCTTCTACAAAGTATTTACTCAGGGGTGTGAATACTTATGTAAATTAGATATTTCTGTATTTAATTTTCAATAAATTAGCTACATTTTCTAAAAACATGTTTTCATTTTGTCATTATGGGCTATTGTGTGTAGATGGGTGAGAGAGAGATTTAATACATTTTGAATTCGGGCTGTAACACAACAAAATGTGGAATAAGTCAAGGGGTTTGAATACTTTCTCAATGCACTGTAATCTGTGAAAGAAGTTGACTAGCTTGCTTGCCAGTCTAGGCTACTTCCAGACACAAGACCTTGTTAGACTGTTTCAAGCTATCTAAAACAGTGAGTGCCTATAGCTTTGTACTGTTCGACAGTGTGAAAGTACAAACACTTCCCACGTTCGAACACACACACACACACACACAGAAACATATACACGAGACACCCAAAGCTTGCCTCTAAAACACATCTCGTTCAGTCGTCATTCCTAATGAGGAGGATTGAAACCGAGGCTAAATGGTTCCGTGTGGCTCAGCTGGTAGAGCATGGTGCTTGCAACGCCAGGGTTGTGGGTTCCATGTTCAGCCCCCTTTAACCTCAGACTCAGATTGTCATACATTACAGGAAGCTAAATGAAATGACACAAATTCATATTTTTTATATTTAATGGTTTCTTTCTGTCACTCTTATTAGGAAAATAAAGCAAGTATTAATGTAATGTCAATTAAATAAGAACAGTTTGATTAAATAGTTCCTAAATAAAATGTTTATAGAAGAGCCTTTGGGGTTTTTTTGTATTTTATTTACTTAGCCCTTGTAGTCTATGGTCTGGTGTCCTATTGTGCTTGTGCTAAGACGGGATGAAACATCTCTTGCGTTGTCTTCCATGTCTTTACTACTTCACCCTGTAACTCTGGTGTCAGAGATGGGATGGTGCCTTCGTGCAATAGTCTGAGTTGTGTCCTGGAAGTCCTTGGAGGGGACTTGAAAGAAAGTGCACAGACATGCTTCCCAAAAGAGGGTGTTGCAATTATACCAATGAAAGGTGAACTATGACCACTGCTGATAGGTTTAACCTTACTAGCACTGAGATGTATGAACAGGAGGCTATGTAATATACATTTTCCAGTAGATTAGAGCAAAACAAATGGCGATTGAGAGTTTAACTCTGTGTAAAGATGAATTTCAGGTAACTGGCAAAATAAAGGAAACGCCAACATATATTGTCTTAATGGGGCGTTGAGCCGCCAGAACAGCTTCAGTGCACTTTGACAGGGATTCTACAACCGTCTGGAACTCTATTAGAGGGATGCGAAACCATTCTTCCACAAGAAATTACATAATTTGGTGGTGGTGGAAAACACTGCCTCAGGTGCCACTCCAGAACCTCCCGTAAGTGTTACATTGGGTTGAGATCTGATGACTGAGAAGGCCTTGGCATATCGTGAAACATCAGCAAGTTGAGCAGTCTTCGTCAGTGAAGCTCCTGCCAAACCTGCCCCAACAATCACCCCTCTTTCAAAGTCACTGAGATCTCTTCTAGCCATGGTAGACAAAATAATGTGCAACTGGGCCTGACCAGCATTTTTATACATAACCTTATGCAGATGTGATGTTAATTCCACACCTGTGTGGTTGCACCTGCTTTCAATATACTTTGTATCCCTCATTTACTCAAGTGTTTCCTTTTATTTTGGCAGTTACCTGCATGTTCCTTTTGAGAGCAGCCATAAGCAGACAGACCGGCAAAGAGGGGGCTATTGACGTCACTATGCCGAAGTAAAAGTAAAGTGGAGATGCTTCTATATCAGACACGAAACTAAACTTCCCAGTTCTTCAGAAATCTCTTTACAACTACGTAGTGTCTTTTATTCCTGTGGTTCTCTAAGGGCAGTAAGAACAGCATCAACACCAACAGATACACTCAATGTTTTACCTGGACAAGATCAAGTGAACTTTGCTATGAACATGGCTTCTCCTATTTTCTTATATTTTGAACATGTGTATTTGGTTAAAGCCTTTTTATAACTGAAATGGTCAACCTTTAGGGGATTAGTTTATATTTTTCCCTGTTGTCTGGATGTGTTCACTGAGCCAGTCTCTATTCCATGTGGACACAACTTCTGCAAGGCCTGTATCAGAGGATGCTGGGATACCAATGGCCTGTACCAGTGTCATTTATTTAAGGATAAGTTCCACAGAGAACCTGAGCTTTGTGTCAACATAACGTTCAGGGAGGTTGTAGATGCATTTTAAGAAGATGAGTCAGAGGTAAAGATGAGTCCCCTGCCAAGCCTGGAGAAGTGTCCTGTGATGTCTGCACTGGGATGAAGCTCAAGGCCCTGAAGTCCTGTCTGGTGTGTCAGACCTCTTACTGTGAGACTCACCTGGAGCCTCATCAGAGAGTCCCAGCCTTAGAGACACAAGCTGATCAACCCTGTGGAGAACCTGGAAGACAGGATGTGTAAGAAGCACGAGAGACTCCTGGAGCTGTTCTGTATAATTGACCAGACGTGTGTTTGTGTCATGTGCTTGAAAGCAGACCTCATGACACTGTCCCTCTAGAGGAAGAGTATGGAGAGAGGAAGGCTAAACTGGGGAAGACTGGGGCAGAGGTTCAGTAGATGATCCAGGAGAGACTGAGGAAGGTTCAGGAGATCAAACACTCAGTAGATCACAGCAAGAGAGAGGCAGAGAGAGAGATTTCACAGTGTGCAGGTCTTCACTGCTCTGGTGCGCTCCATTGAGAGAAGCCAGGCTGAGCTCATTGAGGTGATTGAGGGGAGAGGCAGGCTGAAGGGCTCATTAAAGAGCTGGAGCAGGAAATCACTGATCTACAGAGGAGAAGCACTGAGCTGGAGCAGCTCTCTCACACTGAGTGTTAACTCGAATGACACAACGACAAGGTTCCAGTTTAACAAAGTTTACTATACCGTATGAACACACTCAAAGGTAGCCATTACACTCAAGGCTAGGTCCATCAACGACAAGACTCCCTGCGCAGGCGCACTCTTGACTGAGTGATAGCCCCGTAATAACAGAAGTATAGGGATACTTAAAACATGAACTTAACAATCTCCCCCTTTTCTTTAAAGACAAATAAAACATCAACAACATAATTAAATGTCCAAGTATTATTCAAGATCCTCATTACAAATGGGTTGTATGACAGTTTTTATTTGTATTACTCAAGCTGCCACTTTCCATTACTGAGAGCCTGTAGGAGCACAAGACTGGATGCTCCTTTTTTAGTCAGACAGTCAGCAAGCTGTTCCTTTGTGGTCGACCACAGAATCCGCTGGATTCTCTGTGCTTGAATAAGTTCCTTGATGCTGCTAATCTCAAGACGAAGTCTTTTCTCTGTGACAGACTTGGTTGACTTCACAGCAGCAACTAATGAGTAGTTGTCAGTGACACAAACTACAGGTAGAATGTGCCGTTTTGTCTCACCAGTGGTAAGCTCTGAGAACAGCGTTGCAAGAAAGATCGCATTGTCAATTCCATCCGCAAGAGCAAGTGTTTCTCCAGCAAGTGTGCCTCGGACGACCCTTCTGATCCTTTTTGACTGCCAACAGATAGGTGAGAATCTTCCTCCTTCACCCATTAACACGATTAGATGTCCACCTTGTGTGCCTCCATCTGTAAGGTTCCCTAGCGAAGCATCACTGAAGACAACTAGTTTCAAAGAGTCATCTTTTCCAACATGCTGAAACTTTAAAGTCACTTGTTGTGATTTCAGTTTATGAAAAACTTTGTTTGCCTCATGAATGGTTTGTACAGTGGCGTGTTTTGTGTTAGATGCCAAGTTGCAAACATCAAACATTACATCAGGTCTACTCTGTCTAGCAACCCATAAAATTTGTCCTATCTTCGACCTCAATTGATCAGCTTCAATTCCACATAGAGGGGAATTCCTTTTGTACAGCTCTTGAAGAATCCATATGAATGGGTTGAAGATTATTGATATAGCTCTCCTGTTGCATCAGTATTGTTCCATCAACTGTAATAAACTCTATGCCAACATAACAAAAATGATCATGCTCTTCACGGCCGACCTGGAAAACAGCTTTGAGGTTTGGAATCACAGTTGTTGCAAAGGTCTGTGAGCCCCCCCAGATAAAGTCATCAACATGACAGGTAAGTACTCCAGTCACATTGCAGTCTTGATCAAGCCAATAGAAGACTGCAGGGTCCACTTGTGACATTTTTCCACCTGTATTCAGCATTGTTGCCTTGACTTTGTTGTACCAGTAGAGTGATGCATCTGCCAGTCCATACACACACTTTTTTAGTTTCCACAGTGTTCCTTCGCTTTTAGCTTCGGGCGGAGGTCGGATGTGAATGTCCCTTGACAGCTCTGTTCCCTGCAAAAATGCAGATTTGATGTCTATGGAATTAAGTTTCCATTTTTTCTGGCAGATCACTGACATCAGCAATCTGAGTGACTCTGAGGCGCATGTTGGTGAGTCTTTTGGGAGTTCTTTAGCAGCCAGCTCCTCAACCTCTAGCCACTAGATGTGCTTTAGGCACTATTCCAGTTAGGGATTCTTTAAGGCTACACACCCACCTTGTTGAGACACATTTTTGACCAATGTCTTTGACTTCCTCAAACACTCAATTTTTTTATACAATTACTGAGCTCATCTAGCTTAGCGGAGTCAAATGACACGTCCTTTGTTTCAAGTACATCATCATTTTGAATGTCATTCTGTTTTTCTCGATTTTCCATTGGTTCAATTCTGAGATTATCTACAAGTGACAGGTCAGCTGACCCTGTTGTACCAGAAAGTGTAGCTGGTTCAGAGTACTGCAAGTTGTACCAGTTCTGGTGTTTTCCTTTGGCTTTTCCTGCTCGTCCAATGACGGTTGCTGTATGTGGAATACCACTTTCTCTGTCCATGTATTTAACAGTTTGTCCAGTTTTCAGATTGGAACAACCATGTTCTCTTAACACATGTGGCTGTTGAATGCTTTCCTCATTTGAACGCTCAACAGTATTATCTGTGGCATGGTTGAAGGTCTCTGCTTCATTTCCTGTGTCAGTTTGTGTCCATATCATTGGATGCGACATCTGGTAGGTTTGTGTCTGTTACTGTGTCCTTTTAAAAATATATATATATTAGGAGACTGATTCTCAGCAACAGCCCCTCTATCTTGTTGATCATTTACTTTCCGCAATCTTGAGTGATGCACCCTGACAAAGATGCCTCCGTGTCTCACAAATATCACCACACCATCTTGGCCACTACTCCCGGTCCTTTCCACTCTTGACAGTCAACTCGTTTGTAGTACACTCTGTTTCCAGTCTCGTACTTCTCATCGGTGGGTCGAAGCTGTTTCCGCAGAGCCCTGCGAATTCTTTCTGAGCACTCTGCTTCAGTGAATGCTTTTCTCGCTGCATGTAGTGCTGGAAGGTGCTGTCCCACCCATGCACTCACACTGGTCCTTTCTAGTGCTGGTGGCTTGTCAACCAGTACTGAGGGAAGATTAGGGTTCTGCCCGAACACTAGTTGATATGGGCTGTAACCATGAACATTGTGCATTGAGTTTTTTGCCATCAAAGCCCAATCTAGGGCTGTGTTCCAGTCACATCCATTGTCTTGCTTCACTTTCAGCATGATCTCTGTGAGTGTTTGATTGTGTCTCTCCAGAAGTCCATTGCTCCATGGACTGTATGCAGCAGTTGTCTTTACTTCCATGTTGAAGTTCTCTGCCATTTCTCTATTTCATTATTATTGAATTCTCCTCCATTGTCACTGTACAATTTCTGTGGCGGGCCATGCACACATATCCAGGAATGAATGAAGTGCTTGACGATTTCACTGGGTTTCTTTGTATTCACAATGCTTCCAGCACTAAAGTGTGTGAAGTGGTCGATTTATGTGAAGGTACCACACACTTGGTCCTAACTCATGTAGATCTACAGCCACTGTTTCATTGTACATGGAAGCCAGTGGCAAACCAACAGCTGGTCTGGGCTTAGGTTTGCTGTATTTTTGACATGTCTCACAACTGTTAACTATCTGCTGTAGAATGGAAATACTCTCATCATCATTATTCCCTGCACTCCTGAGTAACTTCTGAAGTCTGTCAACTGTAGCATGTCCAAACTGTTTGTGAAGCTTTAACAATACTTTGTGTTTTTCTTTTGTGTTCATGTTCTCTGTGACTGTCAGAATCTCCATGTGCTTCGTGTCAGTCAGAATCTAATTTTTGCATGGACTCTGTGTGATGTCTTTGTCCAAAATGTTTACACAATAGTGGCCTGAGGTAGTAAGTTCAAGAGTCACTGGTTGTTTAAACATCACTGCCTTGTCATTTTTTATGTCTAGTACAGCCCCTGCCTTCTTGAGTGAAGCTTTACGGTACTTAATAGTAAGGGGATATCTGTAGGGACCACCTCTGTTTCAATGTGACACTTAGTCTGACCAATTTTTGCTGGTATCTTAACTCTCTTGGTAGAATGGACAGTTCTCCCATCTCCAAATTTGAAAGCTCTGTTGCTTGGTGTGTCAATCATATTTTGTACTTCCTTCATATTTAGTTCACTGACATAGCTATCAAGCCATTTTTCACCACACACTGTCCGTGTGCATGCAGTATCAATCACAGCAAATCCTAAGGATTCAACTATAAAAATCTCAGTATCAGATTCATTTGAAAACAGTGTAATGTTACACTGCTCTATCTCTGTGTTTACATTTTCCTCTGTTAGTTTAACTTGTTCATTTTTATGAGGACAGTCTTTAACCCAATGCTAAGTGCTTTGACAAATAGCACATTTCGATCTCATTCCATATTTGTCCAGTGGATTTGTGCCGGGAAATGGCGCCCTCTTCTGGTTGTCTTGAGAACGTGACTTGTTGGCGCTTTTTCTGTGCTGCTCGGTGTAATATGCTGCGTCACTCACTTGCATTCCATCTGTTATTGGCGCGACAGACGTCTTTTCACCAAATATTCTTTTTAGTGCCGACTTCATAGATGCAAAAGTCAGCACAGTACAAGCAGTCAAAGCCAACTGTTTCTCCCTACCATCTAGACAGGCAGTATCTAGCAACTTGAACCCTAACACTGCATCTGGGAGAACCATGTCGTACTTGCGCATTCTATTGTACCTCTGTTCGAAATCAATGATGTAGTCCGTCATTGCAACCGAATTATCTCTCGTAACACTGTCAAAGTTTGAATATGCCTCTTAGGCACGGCCTTTCTCTTCTTTAAGAAATACAGAATCCAGTGCTGTGATCAAAGTTCCCATACCGTCATCCTTGTTCAAATCCTTAAAACATGAACTTAACACTGAGGACCTCCTCCAGAGCTTCCCATCCCTCTGCACCCCTCCAGACACCAGAGACTGGTCTGAGATCAGTGTTCACAGTGATCTGTGTGTGGGGACTGTTAGGAGAGCTGAGGAACTCTATCCATACCCCTCTGATCATCACCCCTTTCAATCACCCAATATGATTTTTAATGTCATAACTAAGTGTCAGTTGTGAAGAGAAGGCAGTGTGAAAAATTACTATTTTAAAGGCCCTTTAATAAGGATATCTGGTAATATCTCTCTCTCTGTCACATGAAAAGTTTGTTTCAATTCATCTTAAATAAAGTAGGATTTATTGTATTTACATGTGATGCAGTTATCCCCCCCCCCTCCATGTCTGCTATAAAGTAAAAAAGACCTTGTTTGTCTGAGAACATGTATCTCTGCAGTCCAACAGAGAGGACAGTGGAATCTTTCGAACTAAACTGCTGGTCCTAAATCGCTTAAATGTTTCTGTGGCCATGTAAATAGACGTGTTGCCCTATGCTTGTGAGCAGCCCCAGTGTACAGTCCCTGTTCAGGCTGTTTTCTCTCTGAGGAGTGGAAAGTTCCCCCTGCTGTGTTTGCTCAGGGTGTTATCTCCCAGTCAACAGCCTCCCTCTCTCTCTCACACTCTCTAACCCCAGTACACACTCACACCTTCAGCTGCTGCACTCGACTCTGCCATCTACTAAGAACTGTGTGTTCTCTCTTAGAATTCAACCTCTATCCCTGTCTCCCTCTACTTTAGAGAAATCTCCTTGCTTTCCCACACTTTCCTTGGTAGGATTCTTTAAATGGGGCTTCAGTGGTTTCAGAGATGGCATCATGCAATTCCGGCTGTGCCTTTCCCACCTTTCAAGCCTGACACGAACAGTACAGAGGCCCATCCAGGATCATCAATGTCTTCCACAGTTCGTTAGATCAAAGTAGATCACTAGAGTGAAGGAAAATGTTGTTCTCTGAACAGATAGCCTTGAATTGTGCATCTTGTCTCATACAATCATTGGTTCCTGTAGGTGCTGGGTAGAGATATGAGGGGGAGACGGTCATGACCCCCACCTCAGACCTTTTGGCAGAACACCCAGAATATGTTCAATAAGTTAAGATAGGAGATGTTGCCAGACACATGCAGGAACCAAAAGTTAATTATGAATAACTAATAAGCTAAATCATGCAAATATACAGTGCATTCGGTAAGTATTCAGACCCCTTGACTTTTTCCACATTTTGTTTCCATATCCATCTACACACAATTTCCCATAATGACAAAGCAAAAACAGGTTTTTAGAAATGTTTGCAAATGTATTAAAAACAAAAAAACTCTATTACTTTTGTATAAGTATTCAGACTCTTTACTCGGTACTTTGAAGTACCTTTGGCAGAGGAATGCAGCATCGAGTCGTCTTGGATATTACACTACAAGCTTGGCACACCTGTATTTGGGCAGTTTCTCCCATTCTTCTCTGCGGATCCTCTCAAACTCTGCCAGGTTGGATGGGGAGCGTCGCTGCATAGCTATTTTCAGGTCTCTTCAGAGATGTTCGATCGGGTTCAAGTCTGGGCTCTGGCTGGCCCACTCGTGAACATTCAGAGACTTGTCCCGAAGCCACTCCTGTGTTGTCTTGGTTTAGGGTCGTTGTCCTGTTGGAAGGTGAACCTTCGCCCTAGTCTGAGGTCCTGAGCGCTCTGGAGCAGGTTTTCATCGAGGATCTCTCTGTACTTTGCACCGTTCATCTTTCCCTCAATCTTGACTAGTCTCACAGTCCCTGCCGCTGAAAAACATCCCCACAGCATGATGCTGCCACCATCATGCTAGCTGTCATGTGCCTTTTTACTGAGGAGTGGCTTCTGTCTGGCCACTACCATAAAGGCCTGATTGGTGGTCTGGCCACTCTCCCATCTCCACAGAGGAACTCTAGAGCTGTGTCAGAGTGACCATCGTGTTCTGGGTCGCCTCCCTGACCATGCCCCTTCTCCCCCGATAGCTCAGTTTGAGTGGGTGGACAACTCTAGGAAGAGTCTTGGTGGTTCCAAACTTCTTTGATTTAAGAATGATTGTCCGCTCTACGGACAATTACTTCGACCTCGTGGCTTGGTTTTTGCTCTGACATGCACTGTCAACTGTGGGACCTTCTATATAGACAGGTGTGTGCCTCTTTTAAAAAAAAATAATAATAATTTGACTGTCAACCAGTTTTTGCTTTGTCATTTATGGGGTATTGTGTATAGATTTTGTAGGCAAAAAAAAAAAAGTAATACATTTTAGAATAAGGCTGTAATGTAAAAAGGGAAGGGGTCCGAATGTACTTTAACTTGTTTGTGTAAGCAGTATATAAGAGAACTAACTGGACTGCCCCGGCGGAGCTCCTGACAGACCAAGTACTACTTGGTGCATTAAGTTTGTTGGAACCTCTCCAGCTTTCTGATTTAATAAAGAATGATTCATTTAAGATTGACTTCAGGTGTCCCTGGTGGTAATTTCCACGACACTAGCTAAACACGGAATTTGAAATGTTAGTGTGTAATTGAGATGGGACAGAGGAGCGTCTTGACCTTCACCGCTGTCATACTGAGAGACCTGTTGTGTTGTGGTAGGCCCTCTTATTGGCCTGAATTTGATCATGCTGATATTGAGTACTACAGTTGGAAATTAGCTTTGTTGCTAACTCTGGTACTTTTAAATTGATGTTGACCATGAAATCTTGATTCATGCACACTGTCCCTGTCAAATAAATAAGTAGATTTGAGTCAGAATCTACTGTATATCTGTCGACCCATCTCCTAATTTCTTACCATGTCCTAATCTGGTCAAAGTTCTGTACCAGAAGTGCTGCTAATTTTACCAGGCCTGTCCATTTAAGAACAAATTCTTATTTACAATGATGGCCCGGCAAGAGGCCTCCTGTGGGGCAGGGGCCTGGATAAACATTTTTTTAAAGTAAGACAAGACGGACAACACAGATGGAAGACACTTGAAGGGAGACCTATGGCAACAACACAACCTGGCACAAACCCTAAGAGCAGAAAACAGCACGAATTACAGAAACGGCAGAGACAAAGCACATCACACAAAACGGCTACAAATGTCAGTGAGTGTCCCAAAACTATCCAGTTTAAGTGTTTTGCAGCTCGTTCCAGTCGCTAGCTGCAGCGAACTGGAAAGAGGAGCGACCCAGGGTTGTGTTAGCTTTGGGGACCTTTAACAGAATGTGACTGGAAAACCAGGTGTTGTATGCAGAGGATAAAGGGTATCTCAGATAGTGGGAGTGAGACCTGAGGAGTTTTTATAAATGAGCATCAACCAGTGGATCTTGCGTTGAGTGTGAAGAGATGGCCAGTTAACAGTGGAGTGTAGATCACAGTGATGTGTCCTGTAAGGAGCATTTGTGGCAAATCTGATGGCCGAATGGTAAAGAACATCTAGCCACTCGAGCACCGTTACTGGCCGATCTGTATATTACGTCTCCGTAATCTAGCATGGGTAGGATGCTCATCTGAATCAAGGTTAGTTTGGCAGATGGGGTGAAGGAGGAGTGATTACGATGCAGAAAACCTAGATGTAACCTTAGCCTGCAACTTGGTTATGTGCTCCAGGAAGGACAAAGTACTGTCTAGCCAGAATTGGCTGGTGTGAAAAGGGATGGCAGGGAGAAGGAGGTATTAGATAGGTATGTTTCTGTTGTTGCTTATTCATTCTTCTGGCATTTCACATCCGTTTTCAAAGCAAATGTATTCAAAGCACACACTTGAAAACAAACTCATTTACAGACACTCACTTTAGACCAAACACATTCAAAGCGTTTCCTGTGTAAATCTGTCTAATTAGAAAGATGGAGATAAAGGACTGATGCAGGCTCCCATCCAGCCGCAGGACATCAAACAGTGTCTGGTTCCATTCTGGAGAGTCTTCTCCTCCGCTCTCTTCTCTGCATTGATTAGACGGCTCTAGTTAATACTGTGGAAGGGGATGGGAGGTTTGACGTTTTTCTCTGGTTGTGTCTGTCGATTGTCTCCTAAAATGTATTTAGACAAAGCGATTTGGGGAGAGTTTTTAAACTATTCTGTTTTATTGTCTGTGTCGTGTGAGTGAGTGAGTGGGTGTGTCGAATGGGTATTTGGTGGACAGTGACACTCAATAAAAGGACAGAGGGGAAAGAAGATTGCCCTTGATAGACTGAGACGACCAGAGAGTGCCTTAAGAGAAAGAGGAAGTGTTTGATTCACTGCTCTGTCACAAGGAGTAAAGTCAGTATTATTTCAGGCTACCTACTTTGCACGCTACCCACTATGTGTGACGAGGCAAATAGACTTTGTCGCGTGACCCTTGGGGGTTTGCATACTTAACGCGTTCTGCATAGAGACAGACATCTCCAAGCCATCATTCTTAGAATCCTAGATGGACCGAGGAATTTAGACACACCTATGAAACAAATAATTCCCTCTTTATCCCAAGACGTGGTTGGTATATGCTTCTTTTGATTTTGGTGTTTGAAATTATCCGTTTCCCTATAATGTATTTGCTGCCGGTAACATTAGATTTCTCCTTGTTTTCCTTTACATATGGTTATCAGTCGAATGCTTAGTTTTATTCCTTATAGTATAGCTGTCGTACTGCCCCTCTGTCTCTGGTCGGGCTAATTGCAGTGGGCAGTGTTTCAAGCTCTTTGTTTTTTGGACAGTGAAACAGGAATAACACCAACCACTGGCAGACTTACTTTTCTCTAAAACACAATGGCCCAGCGCTCCTCTCCATGCTCTCGCTTCTCTCTCTCTCTCTCTTATTCCTCTCTTCAGCTCAGTTTTCTTTGTGTTTCCATGGTGTTTCTTAGAAAATATCTGTGAAGAGGTGTAATGTAGATTTTTCCGCAATTTCTCTCCCTCGCTTCAACTTCTCCGTGGGACGCCACTGTGCTTTGTGAATCACATGCGTATGTGTGCATCTGTTTTATATTGGTGGTGTGATGTCTTGCATAGCAAACAATTGGGTTTTTGCAATCAGGAATAGCTTACTTTGATTTACATGTGTGATGGTAATTGTGTTGCTGTGTGATAGGTCTTTAAGCGAACTAACTTTAAGCTAACAGCTCTCTCTCACTTGTTTCTCTTGTGCAGATTTACATTATGTACACTAAACTCATTCTGTATATTAAACTCTCTCTCTCTCTCTCTCTCTGTGTCTCTCTCTCTCTCAGGTGTTCCTGTTGCTGTGTATAGCAGACTGGATGGTGTACTCTATGTGGCGTAGTGGTAAAGACCCAGACAGTTTCTCCATCCCCTACCTGACCGCCCTGGGCGACCTCCTGGGCACCGCTCTCCTGGCCCTCAGCTTCCAATTCCTGTGGTACATCGGCGACCAGGACAGCGACGTGGGTGACTGAGATGACCCCTGATCCCTGGCAGAGGGGTCACGCCCGTGCCTCTACCCCGACCCAGAACCCCTACGCCTTCTCCTTCTCTTATGCCTTGCGGGGTTGTTGACGTTTAGGCGGTTTGCCTCGCTCAGCTATTGGTCGCTGGATTCCTCTGCCTCTCCTATTGGGCAGAGTAGCACTTAACAGTATGCTGATTGAGCCAATGAGGAGCTACAGATGTTCATTTGGAAGAAAAAAACAATATTATTTGGAAAGACATTTCTCTGCATCTGGTTCCTTTTTTACATTCAACCAATGACATTGCATTCTAAAAATCATATGCTTCTTACAGTGCAATTTATTAAGCGATTTGACCGTTGTTGTTTCGTTGCAACAAGTCACTTATATCCGGTGGACACTGCAAATTTAGTTGGAAGCCTTCAGTTAGTGAGATCAACGGGCTGCAGTGTTTAGTCCTGACAGAGGGGAGATACATGGACAGACAGGGTGGAGAAAGGCCAGGTTACAGGAGGTACACACCTGGCCCTTGACAGCTAGGGCCAGGGTTTGCAGGGTTAGTCGCTGGATCAGCTGTTTTAGAGCTGGGATGGAACAAAAGCCTGCACACTATGCTGTTGTTACAGACTAGTATTGCCTTCCCCTGGTCCAAAGCTTTATATAGTCTATACTAGAGCACTGAGTCTACTCTCAGCCCAGACGATATGCATCTCACTCTCTTTGGATGCACTTCGTTTAGGCTCTCATTAAGGTCAGTCACAGATTGAACCTCAGTTGTTTATCTGTGTGGGGTTTCATGTGGCCATCTGTACCCTTAGTTTTGTTTTGCATGATCACAAGGAAGGACAAATAGAATTGGGGACAGCAGCCTGATCGTGACAGTTAACGGTACTCAAAGGAATGTATTGGATACCTGCTATTTTCATACCTCTCGAGGGACTTGATTCTTTGCTCTTTCTCCCTCTTCTCTTCCCCCTCTCTCTCTCTCTCTCTCTATCTATCTATATATATAATGGCGGTCCAGTCACACAGAGTAGGTAATATTGTGGTGTTATACAGTCAGGTCCCGTGCGATCATGTGGTTTTGACCGTGGACGTTTACACGCCACGCACTCTGTTTACACGTATGTGCGTATGTTCACTACGGTGGCTCTCTGCCGTTAATATTCCAATGAAATGTGCCTGCGGAGATTCACAGGGTGATGAGATGTTATTCTTTCTGATGCCATATTCCTTTAGTTTTCTGTTGGATCTGTTGTTGTTTTCTAACCTCTAATAATGTACTGTTAAAAGGGTTTGTTGTTTTCATATTCGCAATCTGTTCTCGGAAACGGACCACGAATTACCTTTTTGTGACTCATATAAACGTTTAATAAATAAATAAACGTCCAGCATGAATAAGCTGCTTACAAATGTGTGATTATACTGAGTGAAGATTTGCCGGTCCCTCAGAGAGGTTAATTGGATGTTGTAGTATTAGTGGTTGTTCAGTCAAAGCTCTTGTCTAAAGAGGTTTAGGATGAAATGCCGGTAGACAGGGAAGGACAAGATCAGCTCCGATTGAGACAAATCCGTGTATACCAACACTTCTCTGCAGTAAAGCAATGTTATGATTTGAAGTCTACCACACTGTGGTAGAAATATATTGTGTGCTCTTTGGATGCCCTCAGGAGATCACTGGACAATCACTGTCTCTATCTCCCCCAGTCTCCATGGTAACACCAGTGTGGTATTTCACCTTTCATGACCTCTCTCGATGAACATGCCTACACACACACGCTCTTGTCTGTCTTCCCTCTTCATGTCACTGCTTCCGTCTCATTATGTCTTCTCATTCCCTCACTACTTCTCTCATTCCCTTCCTCTCGTTCTCTAACCATTCTTTATTTCTCAGAGCTCTCTCTTTCAGATGTGAGAGACCAGAGAGGTGGGAACAGCACCCCCAGAGACATGTTGACATTACGTGCTCCTTTGGGTGGACACTAATATTAAAAATGCCATATCATATCAACTGGTGTGTGAGGTTATGATAGCTTGGCTATGTCACCTACAGGCCGATCTGTCTCTGTGGAGGTGTTATACATGTTAGGTGATTTAGTTTGAAAGGTGTCGCGTCAGACTAAGATTATAGAATTCATTGGAAGTGTGAAGAAGGGTTTACTGTAATTGCTGAAGTTTTACTTGGCATAGAGTTGGAAAGAGAAAAGCATTTGAATAACAGCGTATGGACTCAGTCTGACAGTGGTGAAAGTTTTATACATTATAGTATCTCTACATTCTGACGCCTTGCAAATAGAGTTGCATGGTAAAAAGAAAGATATATTATCTGGTTCTGGACATCAAAGATGAGCTTGAGCAGTATTCCTTAACCCTCTCCTGGGATAGATCAGAACATGAACCTTTAATGCTTGTTTCTGAATGCATCACAGTCCGTTGTCTGACCAATACTTAGTAGATCTGATGGTGACAAGCGTTCCAACCACCTCCACCTTTTAGTTCCAACTAGGCCTAAGTAGGGTTGCACATTTTGAGGAATATTCTGAGGTGGAAACTTTCCGTGGGAATTAACAGGAATTTATGGGAATTAACGGAAATATATGCAAACGAATATTAATACCATTTTAATGTAGATGTTTTTTGCATTGGATATATTTACCATATCATATGGAGACAGAAACATAAATATTTTACCTTATCATAAGTAGACATAATTGCAAATTATTAAATCTTTCCAATAGAAATTTTAAAAACAATTTAGTTACAAATTGAACTTTAATTAAATGAGTTTACTCTTCACATGGGATGATTTCACTGAACAACAAAAGAGAATATTGAATGATCCCCAATGATCCATCGCATCTCACAAAAACCTTTTCAACATACATCTGTAAAATGATAGTCTAGAAACTAAAGCTTTGGTTGTCTTCCTCTCAGGCTTCCATGTCTTCTCCCTGGACCTCCTCAATGTCCACCTCTTGAACATCAGACTCTGAGGCCTCATCTTCACTGTCACTTTCCAACCTTGTTAAGGATGTCTTGTTGTCAGGCTCAAAAAGCCTCAAATTTGCAAAGATGGCCACCAATTTTTCAACCCTTGTATTGGTCAGCCTGTTGCGCGCTTTGGTGTGTGTTCCCAAACAAGGACCAGTTGCGCTCTGAGGCGGCTGATGTTTGTGGGATTTAGAGGATGATGGAAGCAACAGGGGAAAGAGCCTCAGCTCCACAAAGTCCCTTCCACCAGGTGGCTGATGAGATAAGTTGGCACGACTGCCATATTGCATCTCCATCCCAAGGGCCTTGCTTGGAGTGTACTTCGCCAGACTGCCAAGAACCTTGCCCTCATCCAGGCCAAGATGGCAAGACACGGTAGTGATGACACCATAGGCCTTGTTGATCTCTGCACCAGACAGGATGCTCGGGGTCCAACATGTACGCTGCGGCGTGTATGGGCTTCAGGCAGAAGTCTTCACACTTTTTGATGTATTTCAGAACTGCTGTGTCCTCTGCTTGGAGCAACGGTGAAGTGGACAGGGCAGTATGGATTTCTTCTCTTACATCTGCAAGCAGAGTCTGAACATCAGACAGGATGGCATTGTCTCCCTCAATCTGTGCAATGGCTACTACTATAGGTTTCAGGCTGCTTACCACTCTCTCCCAAAACACATCATCCAGGAGACTTCTCTTGATGGGGCTGTCCATATCGTCAGACTGTGATATGGCCATTTCTTGGAGAGAACCCTTCCCCTCCAGGAGACTGTCAAACATGATGACATCACCATTCCAAAGGGTGTTGCTGGCCAGCTTCAATGTGGTGCTCTTATTCTTCTCACTTTGTTTGGTGAGGTAGATTGCTGCTATGACTTGATGACCCTTCACATACCTAACCTTGGCTCTGTATCCATTTTTTTTCAGTGCCTTGATGTACTTGAGGAGCAGATTCAATGCATGAGCAGCACAGCCAATGGGTGTGATGTGAGGGTAGGACTCCTCCACTTTAGACAAAGCAGCCTTCATGTTCGCAGCATTGTCTGTCACCAGTACAAATACCTTCTGTGGTCCAAGGTCATTGATGACTGCCTTCAGCTCACCTGCAATGTAGAGACCGGTGTGTGTGTTGTCTCTTGTGTCTGTGCTCTTGTAGAATACTGGTTGAGGGTTGGAGATGATGTAGTTAATTATTCCTTGCCCACGAATATTCGACCACGCATCAGAGATGATTGCAATACAGTCTGCTTTCTCTATGATTTACTTGACCTTCACTTGAACTCTGTTGAACTCTGCATCCAGCAAATGAGTAGATAAAGCATGTCTGGTTGGAGGGGTGTATGCTGAACGAAGAACATTCAGAAATCTCTTCCAATACACATTGCCTGTGAGCATCAGAGGTGAACCAGTTGCATACACAGCTCGAGCAAGACATTCATCAGCAGGAGGACCATGAGCTGTTGCTATCGATAAGGTGTGTGAATCATAATTTTTACCTCAAATAGAGGTAGAGGGACTTTTGTCAGAGGTTGCTTGTTGTGAGCGCTGAGGGAACTTTATGCACTTGGCCAGATGATTCTGCGTCTTTGTTGCATTCTTCACATATGATTTGGCACAGTATTTGCAAATGTACACAGTTTTTCCTTCTACATTAGCTGTAGTGAAATGTCCCCACACATCAGATAGTGCCTGTGGAATTTTCCTGTAAATATTAGAGAAAAAATTGTAAGAAAAACAGCAAATACAAGTCCATGTACAGATAAATAGTTAGGCAGTTAGATTAAACAACTCATTTGTAAGATATATTTATTTTAATGGAACATGTATGGGAAACAGGTGAATTAACGCTCTTCAGTTAGCAGGCTCAAGCAAGCTAAAACCCACATGGTAGCAAAAACTAGCTGAAATTGTTAACAAGTTCTAAATCATTTAAACACACTTTGCTGTAGGCTACTATTTACTAGTTAACAAAAAATCATGTATGTCATATAAAATATATTCACCCCACCCAGTATTGTGATCAAAACTTACCAGAAAGCATGTAGTCTTTGGCTCAGGCAGTGTAGTAGTGTGGGCTCAATAGCATCTCATTAGTGTGCAAGATCTTGAGAATCAGCTGTACATGTGATGGAAGAATGCACTGTGCATGCAGAGGGTTGCAATTCCATTGAATTGGGGATAGTTTAACCAAAATATGCCAGAAGACCTAGAATTGCCTTGTGTATCCCACAAAAAAAGGTTCACTGTTATAAGCTAACTTTTTTGATGAATTTAAGCAAAATTCCCCAAATTCCAGAGTTTAACTTCCCATGGAAAATTTCCGGAAAAAATCCGGAAACTTACCAGAAAGTTTCCGACCCTTTGCCACCCTAGGACTAGGTCTATCCAATGGATATCTATTATTTGACAGTACTGATACCATGCTACGTTAACCCATGTACCGTAATACGCCTTCAGTTTGCTGTGTTTTTGTTCTTTCTCAGTGAAGTCGGAAGGGCGTGACTAAGTAGTTAAAGAGCAGATTTGCGGCTTGTGTATTTTCATGGTTGTGTTGCGCGCTTGTCTGTCTGCCCCGTTTAAAAGCCGATTTTCATGGTTGTAGAGGAGAGTCTCTGAAGTGTCAGTAGCGTGTGGCTTAACGACCAGAGCAGAACCTCCTGAGACCCCATAACCAGAACAGTGAATTACTCTTGGCTGTCTCTTCACCTCCTGTCTATACTGTATAGGAGAGAGCAGGGAATAGGATGTAATCTATCTAGACTACTGACATGCTTGTTTTTTCTTTTACTGTCCTCTGTAGATACTTACTCAAATTCTGCAATCACTGACTGCATGGGGGAAAAGATACTTGGAAGTGAGGTTTTAAATGATATCATTCATAAAGTGTGTTATGGGATTTCTCTGCCTCCTTACCATTCAGTAGATACTGTAGTTGTTGAGCATGGATAATGTTATTGTGACAGCATAGGGTTAAAACAAAATGTCTGCATTAGGAAAAGATGAGGAGTTGCAAAAAGTGAACACCAGATGGTTGAGAGAGTGAACTCCCACTGTGTTACTGTTGAGTTAAGATGTTAGACATTTATTACACTAGATGGTTTTTATGAGGTGGCATGTCTCCAATGTTGGCCCATGTCTCTGCCTGGCTACAGAGAGGAATCATGTACTGTATGACTGCATCACACACTCTCTCTTACTACAGTCTGAGAATGTAAGTGAGCAGCCTCTGTATGTTTGTTCTGTGTTTCTATGTGTAGTATGTACAGTATTCTGTGGGCATGTAACAGTGTGCCTCTGTTGATGTCTAGACGCTCTGGTGTTAACAAGGGGTGCTGAACCTTGTATTGGGGGGTTTGAGTTGACAGGTTTGACTATGGCTTGGGAAAAGGGGTACGGTCTGCACCAGGGGGACCATGAAATTGAAACCTAATCCAGGGGTCATCTCTGGCCCCTCCAGTAGTCCCAGCGGACCTATGTGGCCCCCGGGCTTACTGGCCTAACTGAACGGAGAACAATAGCTGATTCACACTGGAAGCTAATAGGAAACAGATCATTTCCCCCCCTGATTATTTTCTCCAGTGATGGGGTGTTCAGAGTGTGCCTCTATGGAAACTCAATCGACCCAGTGTTGCTGTGAGAGATAATCATGACTGTCAGGAGTAAACCTAATGAGGGTTATTAAAATGAAAATCATTGTTATATGTTTTACTACTATGACTGGAGAGCGAGAGGGATGGGTTGGAGAGGGGAAATAACTAGTAGGAAGGAGACATGGAGGAAGGGAAGTAAACTGAGAGATTCCTGCCACCCAGGGGTGAGATTCCTTGGGGACTGATGGAGTGGCGTCAGATGCCAGGGTTAGCCTTCTGACCTGAACTGTGCTGTTGCCAAGAGTTTAAATAAGAACAGCTCAAGTATTTCTTGTCTACAGTCGGCCTGGTTCATAATCTAGCCGTGTCTTTATCACCTCTGAACCGTAGCCAGTATAAAACCTACTGTAGACCTATGTCACTGAGGGGGACTGGGAGGAATCAATGACGCTGTGAGCAGGGCCCGATGGCTCTACTGAGGAAGTGAAACACCAATCGATTCTTCTTTACTTAGACCCCAATCAATCTCATTTGGCAAGAAACCCAGAAAGAGGGAGAAAGTGATAGCCACCGGGTGGGTGGTGAACATTTAATTTGAGGTGGGAATCACACATCTGCGTGTGTGGCAACGTATGGAAGGCTGAGGGGGACACAGCCATGAGATACACAGAGTGACAGAGAACAGCATAAATAGACCGAGAGAGAGATTGTTTTGTTTTGTGACTAGGACATGGATGCTATGGTTTTACCAGGCCAAACCCTGCTGCTACCTGGTCTGTCATTCTGCCTGACTAAAGAGGACACCCAGCTGGATGTGTAACAGCCACACTCTATCCTTGATTTATTTTAGAGCTGTCATTTAATGTCTTTTTTAATGTCTGCGGTGATGCAACACTTTGTCGGGTGTTGTATTTGCCTTTTAAGCATAAATTTAAAAAACAACTGATTACATGCATTCTCCCAAACCACAGATACCTGCAGTGACACAGCTCACATGGACACAGCAGCTGTTAACTTCCCTTCCCTACACATGAACACACACACACACTCCCCTGATGTGCCACTGTTAGCAGCCTCTCTCTAATGACAGGGTTTATAGCCAATGAAAAGGCAGGGCCGTGGAAATAGGTTGGATGTATTTCTGACAGGAATGGAGAAATGCCTCTATGTGGGGAGATGCTGGAACTATTTCTGACAGGAATGGAGAAATGCCTCTGTGGGGAGATGCTGGAACTATTTCTGACAGGAATGGAGAAATGCCTCTATGTGGGGAGATGCTGGAACTTTCTGACAGGAATGGAGAAATGCCTCTATGTGGAGAGATGCTGGATGTATTTCTGACAGGAGTGGAGAAATGCCTCTATGTGGAGAGATGCTGGAACTATTTCTGAAAATAATAGAGAAATGCCTCTGTGGGGAGATGCTGGATGTATTTCTGACAAGAATAGAGAAATGCCTCTGTATGTGGAGAGATGCTGGATGCATTTCTGACAGGAGTGGAGAAATGCCTCTGTGGGGAGATGCTGGATGTTTTAGAATGGGAATATTAACTTATTTCCTATGTCTTGGAAAAAGCAGGTGGTGGAATTTACAATGGCAGTAAGTTTCATGCATAACGTATTGTGTTGTAGTTCTCTGGGTGGGTTATTTCTGCTTATATTAGGGATTGATATGTAGTTCAGAAAGGTGGTAGGAGACAGTACTGTGCTTTTATTAATGAAAGACTGATCTGTGGCGAGAGAGGGATGAGAACTTTCCAACTCAAGTTCTTTTTAATGGATTCCGTGGCCCTGGCCATTTCTTCAAAGGTGCCCACTTGAAAGGAACCACTGTGCTGACCACAAGGTCTGTATAATGAGAGAGATCAGGACCTTTCCACAGAGAGCAGGCTGTATACATGCACTGGAACAAGTGGCCATATTGGGGTAGATTCAAACCAAGCTGTTGACATAGGGGACTTTCTCAATGTGAACTACAGGGTGCAATAAATAGCAGAGGCCTCAGTGACTCAGCATTTGGTTGATTCATCAGCATAGCAGCAACTTTACACCAGTTATAATTGTGCTTTCACAGTTCGTCAAATGTATCTGTCATTAGATCCTTAGCTAGTTTCTATTTCTTCATGACAAATGTACAGAGATGAGTGTGAAGGAGCCACTGGCTCTCCGAGTAACGATCTCACCTCTAGTACACAGGGTTGTAGGTTCAATCCCAGGCTCAGCTCTCGAGTGTAGTTGTGTTCATACTCAGTAATGGTTGGAAGGCTAGTAGATGTCATGGGGTAAATACCTGGGGTTCCCTCTCCTGCAAAAAGCAGCAGTCGTGGATGAAATCTCCTGGAAAAACTAACTGTCTGCTTTTTCCAGGAGATTTTATCCAGGACTGTTGCTCTTTGCTGTTCTGGAATTGCACCCCAGGAATGTATACTGCCTTCAAATCACCCATTTCCTCAAGTGGCCGTAACTCCTCAGAAGGCAACCACACAGCACCTGGGTTTAAACCTACAACTCCGACTCCAACACCAAGTTTGCCGATGACACACAACATTGATGAGACGGCCTATAGGGAGGTCAGAGATTTGGCCGTGTGGTGCCAGGACAACAACCTTTCCCGCAACATGATCAAGACAGAGGAGATGATTCTGGACTACAGGAAAATGTGGACCGAGCACGCCTCCATTCTCATCGACGGGGCTGTAGTGGAGCAGGTTGAGAGCTTCAAGTTCCTTGGTGTCCACATCACCAACAAACTATCATGGTCAAACACACTAAGACACTAGTGAATCAAATCACATTTGATTGGTCACATACACATGGTTAGCAGATGTTAATGCGAGTGTAGCGAAATGCTTGTGCTTCTTGTTCCGACAATGCAGTAATATCTAAAAACTAATCGAACAAATTCCCAACAACTACCTTATTCACACAAATGTAAAGGGATTAATAAGAATATGTACATATAAATATATGGATGAGCGATGGCTGTGCGGCATAGGCAAGATGCAGTAGATGGTATAGAATACAGTATATACATATGAGATGAGTAATGTAGGATATGTAAACATTATTAAAGTGGCGTTATTTAAAGTGACTAGTGATAACTTTTATTAAGTCAATTTATTTAAGTGGCCAGAGATTTGAGTCTATGTTGGCAGCAGCCTCTCAATGTTAGTCATGGCTGTTTAACATTCTGATGGCCTTGAGATAGAAGCTGTTTTTCAGTCTCTCGGTCCCAGCTTTGATGCACCTGTACTGACCTCGCCTTCTGGATGATAGCGGAGTGAACAGGCAGTGGCTCGGGTGGTTGTTGTCCTTGATGATCTTTTTGGCCTTCCTGTGACATCAGGTGCTGTAGGTGTCCTGGAGGGCAGGTAGTTTGCCCCCGGTGATGCGTTGCACAGTCCGTACTACCCTCTGGAGAGCCTTGCCGTTAAGGGCATTGCAGTTGCCGTACCAGGCGGTGATACAGCCAGACAGGATGCTCTCGATTGTGCATCTGTAAATGTTTGTGAGTGTTTTAGGTGACAAGCCAAATTTCTTCAGCCTCCTGAAGTTGAAGAGGCGCTGTTGTGCCTTCTTCACCACGCTGTCTGTGTGGGTGGACCATTTCAGTTTGTCCGTGATGTGTATGCCGAGGAACTTAAAACTTTTCACCTTCTCCACGACAAATCCTATTCCCCCTCAGGAGACTGAAAAGATTTGGCATGGGTCCTCAGATCCTACAGCTGCACCATTGAGAACATCCTGACTGGTTGCATCACTGCCTGGTGTGGCAACTGCTCAGCCTCCGTCCGCAAGGCACTACTGAGGGTAGTGTGTATGGCCCAGTACATCACTGGGGCCAAGCTTCCTGCAATCCAGGACCTCTATACCAGGCGGTGTCAGAGGAAGGCCAAAAAAGTGTCAAAGACTCCAGCCACCCTGGTCATGGACTGTTCTCTCTGCTACTGCACAGCAAGCGGAACCGGAGTGCCAAGTTTAGGTCCAAAAGGCTTAACAGCTTCTACCCCCAAGCCGTAAGACTCCTGAACAGCTAATCAAAGGGCTACCCAGACCCCTCTTTTACGCTGCTGCTACTCTCTGTTTATTATCTATGCATAGTCACTAACTACACCTACATGTACATATTACCTCAGCTAACCGGTGCCCCCACACATGACTCTGTACCGGTACCCCATGTATATACTGTAGCCTCGCTATTGTTATTTTACTGCTGCTGTTTAATTATTTGTTACTTTTATTTTCTTTTTTTTTCTTTTTTCTTTTTTTTTTTCCTTAACTTCTTAACTGCATTGTTGGTTAAGGGCTTGTAAGTAAGCAGTTCACTGTATGGTCTACACCTGTTGTATTCGGCACATGTGACAAATAACATTTGATTAGATTTGATTTATGGCTCAAGATCCTCACGCCAGGGAGACACGACTCCTTCGCACTTCTTACCATTATCTTTTGTATATTTGACGTTGAGAGTTGCAGAAACATACGAGAAATTAGGTTTGAACCCACAACCTCTTGGTTTTGAGTCAGGCACTTACCATTGGACCACCATCTGTGTCACATGTATGGTCATTCTGTTTGTACAGGAGATTGAGCTTCTGTTATCATCTCCACTTCAGTTCCTCCACAGCTAGCAGATAGTTACGTTATACATACCACACGAATATTCTTCCATCGTGGAGCACAAGAATGTCTCGATAACCATGGTAACCCGGGAAATTGTTTTGGCAGAGCGGCATCTGCAGGCTTTTCACAAACAAAACAGATGGCGTGTTTTGGAACGCCAAGCGTGGAATCATCAGGTGGCATGGGGTGCCCATGGGTTGACGAGAGACAATATCCATGCCAACCAGAGAATACCCATGGAACCACTGGGCAGTGAGTGATAATGTGACAAATATGTATGCGTGATTAGCGTTTGATATATAGAATGTCGTGTGTTTGTTGTGTCTGTGTTTGCACGCGCATGCTTGCTTGTATGCAGACAGTGAAAAAACACATTCGTCCGGGGCATCTGGGTTTGAGTTTCTGAGGCATTTTATTGTGAAAACATCAGACAGAATGAACCATGGAACACTGCTGGGGAATCACAACTCCTCTCCCACTACCTGCAGTCGATATATTCAATTATTCATGTTTCTGGTGAGAGGGCCTTGATGATGAACCGACAGTCTGTCCCGTGAGAAAAGTCCAGGTGTGTTGCCATGGAGACTACCCATAACATTCCTCCTGGTGGTCGTTGGTGAATGAATGAATAAATACAACGTAGCCTGTTTGAGAGAGTTCCTCGAGTTACTCTAAGGCAGCGCAGGTACAGTACAGAGCGACCTTTCCAATACACACACAGTTCAGATACACACTCGTTGGTACAGCACATTGTGACCTCTCCGACACACACACTGGCCGATGACATGGCATCTGACAGCAGAGTAGCCGGCCTAGACTCTCAACAACATTGGTTTAAGTGACAGCTCAACACACACTCTCACCATCTGGCAACGGATGAGAACACTGAAACCAGCACACAGAGATCTGAGGGTTGAAGTGTGGTTTTGAAGGGTGTACGTACAACCTCTGAGCAACACAGAGCCACAGAAAACCATCCAGTATCTGAAGGCTTAGGAGAGGAGGGAAGATCTGAGCAGAGCAAGCGTTTCAAAAACCCTCTATTTGCAAAGCCTCTTGATGTGGTCACATGAGTCTCTCTACAGGTGATCTGACTGTGTTAGTGTGTGGGATGCTGTTTTTCAACTTTAATCTGACAGTTGAAGAGGGAGAGAGTGTGTGTGTGTGTGTGTGTGTGTGGACTGACCAATCAGATGACAGTAAAGTGCTCCAATGAGAGGAATGAAAAGGCACAGATCATTTCAGCACCCATTGACTCTGTCTGTGGTGACCCAATAAGGTACTGTCTGTGGTGACTGAAGTGCCCTGTGGTCATGTACTGTAGGCTATGCAGGAGGAAACCATAGAATGGATTGGACATAATCATAAACTGTGTTCTATCTATATGTTATATTTCTATGAGGTCAATGAAACGTGTGGAAGCTGCTGTGGAGTGTTGCTGACAGAGGAATACAACAGAACAACATAGAAAGACATAATTAAGATAGGGAAAGGAAATAGCTCTATTACCATTCCAGGCTTTGGTTTCTGTGCATTTTGAGTGGGAGATCTGCTCTAACAACCTTCCAGTGATTTCAACAGTTGGCAATATTTTGAACATTTCTGAAAAGCCTCATGGTCTGAGAGTTGGTACCAAAGGGCTAATTCGTAACAGCAGGAAACATCATGGAGACCCTTTTATGTGTAACACAAAGGAAGTTCCATGGGCATTATGGGGATGTTTTTACTGTTGCACAGATACTGACTGAATAAGAATATCTCAGACAGAAAGATAAACTATTCACACAAAAAACACTGACAGATAACTGCCCCATCCATGCTTATCTCTGGCTAGAAACCCCCGGCCCCAGAGTGGATATGTTTACGTATGTGCAGAGGAGCGTGCACTTCCTGTGCTTCTGCATTTAGCAACACAGTAAATATGTAATTCAGTCCAACAATAGACGTCGTTCTCCAACAACATAAATATACCCGTACACTCGTCAATAAATACTTATACAGCACAAGAACACTAAATGGACATGTCAGAATTGGATTCGGTGGATTTATAGGTAGAGTGAGCTAGGATATGGAATAAGAATGGAGAATAAAAAAAGTTTGAATCAGGTCAGTATTTCCACAGGGATCGTTAGGCTGGGCCTCTGTGGGATTTTAACAGCTCTGTTTGTATAAGAAGCCTGCCCTTTTCCTGTTGCGAGGGTAGGGATCACTGACACTGTCCAAAAACCCACTTCTGTTTTTATATGGGGCTGTTTTGGGAGAGAGGTTGGAGTCAAGAGGAGAGCATAGGAGAGGACTCCATAACAGTTTGTTTGCAGAGTTTTGAAGCCTTTGGGTAAAGTGTCTCATTTTGGAGGCTAAATAGGCAGTTAGAGATAAGCTGAGTGTGTGGTGTTTTAAATGTGTCCATACCCAATCATCCCTCCATACCTCACTTACCAACCCTCACTAGAGTACAGCTGCTGAGTAAGAGGCTGCGTGGCATCAATATCAGCGTGTGTGTGTGTGTGTGTGTGTGTGTGTGTGTGTGTGTGTGTGTGTGTGTGTGTGTGTGTGTGTGTGTGGAGAGCTCAGAATGCTCCCATTGTTTCTGTAAGTGGATGGGGTCGGAGATGTAGGCCAAACCAGCAGCCTTCCTCTTTATCAGAGCCAGATGTGAAGGGCCTTGTTCCTCCAAACCAGTTGCTAATTATAACGACAAACACATGCAAGCATACACAACTGACACCAATATTTTAGAAGCTATGACAGAATGAGGTGAGCTTGTCATTAGTCACCCCGCCTGTCTAAACAGTCAGAGGGACAGATGAATATAGAAGTGAATCATTTCTGTGCAGCTGTTACTTCTGCTCAGACCTAGCAATATAAAAATATGCTACTTTCCCAATAAACGTCCCTCTCTCTTTGAAGTCTGAATGGAAGAAGAATGACAAAGGGGTGTAAAGAATAAAGAGGACTCCCTCCCTCCCAGCTTGGCTAATTACGTTGTCTTCTCTCTCCCTCCGTCGCCCACTCCTGCACTGTGTATATGACTCTCTGTGATCCCATAGACTACACAGAGTAATGATTAGACACTGCACTCTCACCTGAGGGCGAACACAGACCTGACTTTCACCGCCAGACTCCAAGGTAGACGGTTCCATTATCGATCATTATCAAGGCAACCACTGCTCTTGTTTCTGATTCTGAGCAGTAGCCTGCGATGTAGATATGTATGTGGAATACTTTTCTCATGCAATAGTTTATGTTTTCAATCACAGGATTGTCAATGTTTTGTAAATTATTGGATGTACCGAAAAGTACTGATAAGAGTTGAGTTGACTGTCCCTTTCTGTCATTGGCAGTGTTCCAACCCTTTGGCACCAGATTCAGTAATGGGGAGAGAGGGAATAACTCTAAATCCCATGGGATGTCCCAGCTCTCACGCACAGAGAAACCAAAGCCACGGACTTCACTATATTGTACGCCCTTCGGAAAAAGGAAGAACATTTAAATGTTATCATTAACAGTGTACCGGAGGCAACTCAGGACAAAAAACATGAAAAACAAAACTCATAAAAACTATTTTATCTTTAAAAATCTACTCAAATGTTCATCTGCCAAGAAAACGAATATTAAAATCTTCGTCTCCCCCCTCCCACCCACCGACAGTAAAAGTAATTTAAATAATATTTTTTTATTGCTGCTCGCAGCAATGTTTTCATAAGACAATAAAACCAAGACATAAAAAATAAAATAAAAAGACTTAATTTACTAAAATACATGATTGGTCGTCGAAGCGGAGGGGGGGTTATGGCCCGTGGTCGGGGTTATGGCCCTCCCTGGTTTAAGGGCGTGGCGTGGGCGGGGTTATGAGATCCTGTCCCTTAAACCCTTTCACAGCCACACGGGCCATCTCTTCTTCAGTTCCTCGCTGGGTCAGTGGGAGGCCCCTAACACCTGTCAATCACATCCGGTGCACCCATTCACAACAGCACTTCCTTTCTCCTTCTGACCACTTCCTGTGGCTTAAAGCCTTGAGGGTGCTCAGCGTCTTTCTAAAATGGCCGCCGTTTCAGATCCTGCTGTGGGAGTCTGAGGCCTCACCTGGCAAACCTCATGAGTTCTTTTCACCTGTGATGATGGCGATCTTGACAGCATAGCTACTACTTTAGAGCAGTTGGCTGTAAATTGTAGCTCCACTGTTTACACCTGATGGTTCTAGAGGTCTTTAGAGCAAAGTCAATAGACAGCTATAATGAGGAGGGCTTGAGGTGGAGCCAAGCGCCAGTTTACTTATCAAATGTATAATTGGTGGTTGCTATCAAACACACCCAGGATACAGCAGACTGAAGGACATGGATGTGTTTTACAATTTGACGGAGTTTCGTTATTGTTCGTTATAAAATAAGCTCAGCTCCCATGATGCTTTGGGGCCAGGGCACGTGCATGCGAGGCCACCATTTGCTGTGCAAAATCCAAAGCAGCCTAATTGGTCAAGAGTCCCACCTCATTTACATACAGAACACACATTGACCACTCTCCAAGAGTCCTGCTTCTCTCCTCTTTTTCCCCTCTTAGAAAACCTCTGACATCAGCTCCACCCGAACCCTGCATTCTCATGGTATAGGATCTCCACTTCCTCCTTTATTACCTTCAGGACAATGCTGATTGGATAACAAAGATTCTTTCACATCAAATCGGATCCAGCACCTTTCCTCAATCTCTGTCCCTCCCATTCACCTCAGCCCTTCCTATTCACCCCCAGAAACAGTGACGACAGTTTTTGAATAAAGCTTTCGCAAAAATATCCATTCTCCTCTCTCTGTTATTTTTTTCTTCTCTTATTAAAAGTGGATCGTGCCCAGAGTCCCAACTGGCTAGTCATGTCCTGGTCCTCTAGTCGTTAGTCCAGTCGCAGATAGCTTGGCGTGGAGTAGTTGAACATGAGGAAGTCCAGTTTATACAGCTGGAAGAGCTGGCCGTGCTGCTGAGAGCTGATGTTGCTGAAGAACTGGGCCGTCATGCTGTCTGTGGTGCGGGTGGACTTGGCGTAGGTCGGGAAGCGCACCGACTCGCCCACCCCCGCCAGCCGCAGAACGTAGTTGGCGTCTTCCTCCAGGGTTTCGTACTTGCCCACCAGGTCATAGTGGATGTGACAGGGGTGGCACAGCTGGTACACCGTCTGCCAGTGCTCGTTGAGCGGGCCGTCGCGTTGCGTGGCCGGGTCGACAAGATACTCGGCGAACTCCCGGAACTTGACGTCGGCGCCGTTGAGCAGCGCCTCCTGCGTGGCGTCCTTGCGGTAGCGGCGGACGATCTTGGTGCCGAAGCGGCGGTGGAAGGAGGAGTTGTACTTGAGGGTGAACTTGTTGCGGTAAGCGGAGACGAGCCTCTCGAAGGGCTCCCGGACAAACAGGAACTTGAGGTAGCTCTTGAGGCGGTGGTTGATCTCAGCGATGCTGTACTGGTTCAGATATTTCAGGTTGGACGGGACGTGGGCCTCGTTGGAAGGGATCTCCATAGGGTCACTGGGATGGAGAGAAATAAAGACCATGAGGAACAGAATAAAAAACAACAGAAACAATTAAAAGTATCTAAATTGTAGTAGTAAGAGATGTAGTAATACTAACAGCAGTTATAAACACTGAGTATGGAAAACATTAAGAACACCTGCTCTTTCCATGACAGACTAACCAAGTGAATCCAGGTGAAATCTATGATCCCTCATTGATGTCCCTTGTTAAAGAAGGATTTTTAAGACTTGAGACAACTGAGACATGGATTGTGTCTGTGTGCCATTCAGAGGGTGAATGGGCAAGACAAAATATTTAAGTGCCTTTGAAGGGAGTATGGTAGTAGGTGCCAGGCACACCGGTTTGTGTCAAGAACTGCAACGCTGCTGGGTTTTTCACGCTCAACAGTTTCCCGTGTGTATCAAGAATGGTCCACCACCCAAAGGACATCCAGCCAACTTGACACAACTGTCGGAAGCATTGGAGTCAACATGGGCCAGCATCCCTGTGGAACGCTTTCGACACCTCGTAGAGTCCATGCCCCAATGAACTGTTCTGAGGGCAGAAGGGGGAGATGCAACTCAATATTAGGATGTTATGTGACAGCGTAGTCGTATCAGTAGTAGTATTATAAAATAAAACATTATCCACTATTCAGCTTTTCTTTTTACATCTTTAATCGTTTATTTATTGTGTTCCATACGGAAAATGTGTCTTGCATGGTATTTCAAATCTTAATAGTAGTTTCCTGTGCTACTGACCTGTACTTGCCGCGTCCCGTGAGGACCATCATGACGCGTTTCCAGTTGGTACAGGCCACCTTGGGGACATAGCAGTAGATGAGCTCATGCTCCTCATCCACCACCAGGTGTTTGAGGTCACCAGGGGTCAGGACCCGGCGCTTGCGGCTGGATGCACTCTGGGCCCGACATGACTCTGCTACCTGGTCTCTCCTCCCCTGGTGGAGGATGGCGGCACTGGAGAACTCCGACTGGGGGGGGGGGGGGGGAAGAGAGAGAGAAGAAGAAAAAAGGAGATAGATCATCATTTGTATTCTAGAAGATTAATATATGGGGAGCTGACTAATACAATATACATAGTTCCCATTTCATTCAACAGTAGCTCACTTGATCCACACATTTCGGTGTAAAGAAAGAAGGATGGGGCAAGAAGGGAGGGAATAATGGAAAGGGGAGAGTAGGAAGTGAGGGAGGGCTGTTCTTCATCTAAAGAGCAGGAATGTTTTCTTAGAGCTGGTGATTATTTTTGCTCTGTACCCTGAATAACCGTTTCAGGGAATTCCCTTGTTTCCCCGGGGACTCTAAATCGATCAGACCGTGCCCTGTGTCGCTCCACATTCTCAGACACACAGCACGACAGCCAGTCAGTGCCACAGCTGTATGCCATACCAGAGACTAGAGAATAGGGCTAGGCCTTTGAGGAGGGTTGCTAAAATAACTCATGTCTGGGACCACCTCCATGCTCTCAGCACTTAACCAAACTAAAAGCCTTGTGTTAGTATTTGAACCCCCCCCTTTAACCATTTATCAAGTGACACGTATATACAGTATATGGCATCTAAGTAAACGTGAACAAATCATGCTTTGTACACCTAAATATAACTGTGAGACAGGTTCTGCCAGTTAAGATCAATTAGCCATTGAAGAGAACATGTGGAGTATAGCACAGCGATGGGAGGGCTATTGTGCGTCATAATCCCTATATAGCGCCCTACTTTTGACCAGGCCCTGGGCCCAAAAGTAGTGCACAATAGGAAATAGGGTGCTATTTCAGACGCACTCTGTCTTTATCGGAGTTCCTGTCCTAAACACAGGTATGGACAGGTACTGTACTGTGTGTTTACATTCTATAGTAGAGTAGTTGGAAGGCTGTGGTGGGGTTCCTTTGTATTCAGGAACCTTGGATGAAGACTGAGCTACAGCCATACACAGCAGAGAGACAGGACTGAGCTACAGCCATACACAGCAGAGAGACAGGACTGAGCTACAGCCATACACAGCAGAGAGACAGGACTGAGCTACAGCCATACACAGCAGAGAGACAGGACTGAGCTACAGCCATACACAGCAGAGAGACAGGACTGAGCTACAGCCATACACAGCAGAGAGACAGGACTGAGCTACAGCCATACACAGCAGAGAGACAGAGCTAGTTTAACAAGGCATGCTAAGTTCCCTCTGTCTTTCTACTGTATCTGTCTCTATGTCATCTCTCTCCCATCTCCCTCCCTCTCTATCTCTCGACATGTCAACTTCACTTCTCCGCAAATTAGTTTGAGAGGCCCGAGCGAGTGACTGAACAAACGAGTGATGCTTGATAATGAACGAGTCGGAGGGAAGAAAGTGACACCCTCCTCCTCCTCCTCACCATCATCTTTTTTCTCCCCCTCTTTTTCTTTGTCTTATCTCCACTACTCCGTTGTCATGCCACATCACATCAAAGCTGACTGGGAGGGAGAGACACTGTGAATACCAGCTCTTTGTTAAGTGGAATTTTCACTTTTGCTCCTCGCAGGGCTATAAAGGCCCTAGATCACACTGAGCAGAACTTCATGAAGTGAAAGAACATCTCTCCATCTCTCTCAGTGGAGAACAAGCACTGTAATTAACATAGTGAGAGAGAGAGAGAGAGAGAGAGAGAGAGAGAGAGAGAGAGAGAGAGAGAGAGAGAGAGAGAGAGAGAAAATCTTGTCATGTCTCCCCCTCCCCGTTGGATAGTTAACTTCCTGTCGTTTTATCTCCTCTCCTATCTGAGGAGCGAGGGAAGCTCTTATGTGGTGGTAATGATGGGAGGAAAAGGAGAGATGGAAAGGATATCAGAGATGTGTCTCTCCATAGAGGCAGCCTACAGTGATGGAAGTCAGAGCTCACAGGCCCTAAGTGATTCTGCCCTGCTGTTCCTATGGGAGAACAGACACTATCCAAGTCTGTCTCTGAGCCTCAACCTACAGCAACATACTGTAGAGTAACAGCGCAGACATTCAGTCTGCATACCGGTAAGTACATGAGCACAGCGCTCCTCTCCTGCCTGTGTTAGAAAGAGTCCTCCTAGGCATCTGGATGAGCCATCGCTCTTTGACGGTTTCTCCCTCTCTGTAGTCAAGTGGTTTCTCAGACCCTTGCATCAGATCAGCACTTCCTCTGTAACTACAACAGAGTCCTCGTCGATTGAGAGTCTGTGTGCGTGATGCCTGCAGTCTCCAATGGCATCTCTTGTTCCATTCCCTCAGGGTCGAGCTGTCAATCAAAAACGCCAGCACGTCTGATAGCGTTCATGGTTCTCAGAGTAGTGCAACTGACACAAAACCCTCGAACCACATTAGAGTGTCCGTGTGTGCATGTGTACTGCGTGTGTATGCAGCAACATTTCCAGTTTGCTAAAATCAGTATGTCCCTCTCTGACTCCATAAGTCCATTTATTCCCAGATATATGAATATGCTAATATCAAGTCAAGCCTGTCACATTTCCACACATCAAGCTAGCTTTTGGTGATGAGCCAAGGGACTGTGTGTTTTTGTATTCACAAAAGTGTTCTCTCCTGTAACTGCACTTTTGTTAGTGAAATGTGTGAGTAATAAGGAGTTATTAATATATGCGTTTCCATGTTTCATTTCATAATTTACTTTCTGTCACGGCTTAACAGTCTTACTGAGGTTTGTTATGATGTTGAAATATGTGACTGCTCCTCTTCTGCACAGCAAAGCTATAATAAATAGCCCACTGCAGTTCTGCTGATGGTTGCAAACACTAACGACACAAACTCTTTATAGGCACAGGTGACGTACGAGAGGAGAGGGGAGGAGGGGAGGGAGAGACTAAAGGCTGGCGGCCTACATGGATACAGTACTTGATTCACTCTGTTTTAGAGCAAATGTAGGATACAGTTGAAGTCGGAAGTTTACATACACCTTAGCCAAATACATTTAAACTCAGTTTTTCACCATTCCTGACATTTAATCCTAGTAAAAATTCCCTGTCTTAGGTCAGTTAGGATCACCACTTTATTTTAAGAGTGTGAAATGTCAGAATAATAGTAGAGAGAATTATTTCTTTCAGCTTTTATTTCTTTCATCACATTCCCAGTGGGTCAGAAGTTTACATACTCAATTAGTATTTGGTTGCTCTGCCTTTTAAATTGTTTAACTTGGGTCAAACGTTTTGGGTAGCCTTCCACAAGCTTCCCTCAATAAGTTGGGTGAATTTTGGCCCGTTCCTCCTGACAGAGCTGGTGTAACCGCGTCAGGTTTGTAGGCCTCCTTGCTCGCACACGCTTTTTCAGTTCTGCCCACAGCTTTTCTATAGGATTTAAGTCAGGGCTTTGTGATGGCCACTCCAATACCTTGACTTTGTTGTCCTTAAGCCATTTTGCCACAACTTTAGAAGTATGCTTGGGGTCATTGTCCATTTGGAAGTGTCACGCCCTGACCTTAGAGAGCCGTTTTATTTCTCTATTTGGTTAGGTCAGGGTGTGATTTGGGTGGGCATTCTATGTTTTCTATTTCTTTGCTATTGGCCGAGTGTTGTTCCCAATCAGAGGCAACTGTCTATCGTTGTCTCTGATTGGGAATCAAACTTAGGCAGCCTTTTTCCCACCTAAGGTTGTGGGTAATTATTTATTTTCTGTGTGTGTTTGTGTGCGCCACGGTTGCGTCACATTTGTTTCTGTTTACCTGTTCTTTTTGTGAAGGTTTCACTACGATTAAAAGGAAATGTGGAATTACATGCGCGCTGCGCCTTGGCTCATCTACGACAGGGAGTTTGAAGACAGTGAACGTGACAGGAAGACCCATTTGCGACCAAACTTTAACTTCCTGACTGATGTCTTGAGATGTTGCTTCAATATATCCACATCATTTTCCTCCCTCATGATGCCATCTATCTTGTGAAGTGCACCAGTCCCTCCTGCAGCAAAGCACCCCCACAACATGATGCTGCCAACCACGTGTTTCACAGTTGGAATGGTGTTCTTCAGCTTGCAAGCCTCCCCCTTTTTCCTCCAAACATAACGATGGTCATTATGGCCAAACAGTTCTATTTTTGCTTCATCAGACCAGAGGACATTTCTCAAAAAAGTACAATCTTTGTCCCCATGTGCAGTTGCAAACCGTAGTCTGGCTTTTTTATGGCGATTTTGGAGCATTGGCTTCTCTTTGCTGAGCGGCCTTTCAGGTTATGTCGATATAGGACTCGTTTTACTGTGGATATAGATACTTTTGTACCTGTTTCCTCCAGCATCTTCACAAGGTCCTTTGCTGTTGTTCTGGGATTGATTAGCAGAATGCGTCTCCTTCCTGAGCGGTATGACGGCTGCGTGTTCCCATGGTGTTTATACTTGCGTACTATTGTTTGTGCACATGAACGTGGTACCTTCTGGCATTTGGAAATTGCTCCCAAGCATGAACCAGACTTGTGGAGGTCTTGGCTGATTTATTTTGATTTTCCTATGATGTCAAGCAAAGAGGCACTGAGTTTGAAGGTAGGCCTTGAAATACATTCACAGGTACACCTCAAATTGACTCAAATTATGTCAATTAGCCTATCAGAAGCTTCTAAAGCCATGACATCAATTTCGGGAATTTTCCAAGCTGTTTAAAGGCACAGTCAACTTAGTGTACGTAAACTTCTGACCCACTGGAATTGTGATACAGTGAATTCTAAGTGAAATAATCTGTCAGTAAACAATTGTTGGAAAAATTACTTGTGTCATGCACAAAGTAGATGTCCTAACCGACATGGCAAAACTATAGTTTCTTTAAAAGAAATGTGTGGAGTGCTTGAAAAACGAGTTTTAATGACTCCAACCTATGTGTATGTAAACTTCCGACTTCAACTGTATACTATAGAGTGGGAGAGATTGCTTGAGATTGATGGAGGGATGGGAGAGAGAGATAGAGAAATAGAGAGAGAAGACTAAGAAAGAGAGACAGGGACAGAGAGTGATAAAAAAAGATTTAAAAGATTTAAAAAAGTGTAAGATGTGCATCATTAACCCTGGTGAGTGGACTCTCCTGAGGAGGCAGCAGGGAGAGGAGAACCAGAGGGCAGAAGGACCCTCATCCTCCTCTCTGGACTAGACTACTGTAATAAAGCTGTACTACAGTAATGACAGGGACAGGAGACGTGAGGACAGACAGATAGAGGGAAGGAAAGGAAATAGGGAGAAGGACAGACAGATAGAGGGAAGGAAAGGAAAGAGGGAGAAGGACAGAGAGATGGGAGGAAAAGAAAGAGGGAGAAAGACTGACAGAGAGGGAAGGAAAGGAAATGAAAGAGTGAGAAAGACAGACAGGGGGAAGGAACGGAAAGAGGGAGAAAAACAGACAGGGGGAAGGAAAGGAAAGAGGGGGGAAGGAAAGGAAAGAGGGAGAAGGACAGACAGACAGAGGGGGGGGACAGAATCAAATCAAATCAAGTTTATTTTATATAGCCCTTCGTACATCAGCTAATATCTCGAAGTGCTGTACAGAAACCCAGCCTAAAACCCCAAACAGCAAGCAATGCAGGTGTAGAAGCACAGAAAGAGGGAGAAGGACAGACAGAGGGGAGGGACAGAAAGAGGGAGAAGGACAGACAGACAGAGGGGAGGGACAGAAAGAGGGAGAAGGACAGACAGACAGAGAGGGGAGGGACAGAAAGAGGGAGAAGGACAGACAGACAGAGGGGAGGGACAGAAAGAGGGAGAAGGACAGACAGGTAGAGGGGAGGGAAGGAAAGAGATGGACAGACAGGGAAAGGAGAAAGTCAGACAGCCATAAGTGTAGGCAGGAAATCCTTGTCTGCATGCCAGTCTGAAATGGACAGAGACATCCAGCTTTATATCCTGCTCCTGAACATATACTACACCATACATCTGATGAAACTCTGAAATGGCTCCAACTTTGCAATTGTTCTACCTCTTCCGTGTGTCTGTGTGTGTGTGGGGGGGGGGGTCTCATACCAAAACAAGCTCAATGTACTTCATCTTCTTCAGACCACGGGTGCTTCAACCCACCCACGCCTTATTCTCTACTCTATATGTCAACAATTACATTCAACAAACTTCTCCCTGAGGCTAACATTTAGCCTACTGTATGTACACACCTTACAATACCCTCCATTTCAATCAGCTACAGCATACAACACCAAAACAAAAGATACACATTAAGCTCTTGGCATCCTATACATTATCCTACAGAAAACACACAGGAGAACATATATAGTACCCCTGATAGCCCTACACTAAACCCAGCCTTCCCTCCCTCTAGTGCAGTATTAAGCAATGACCTAACACACACACGGACGGACGGGTGCATGGACACACAAACACACACCCAACCCTTACAGGCCCTAGTCCATAACAAGATAGAGAAGTGTGTTACATCACGCCCTCCGAGCGCACCACTACATTTAAGTCATTTAGCAGACGCTCTTATCCAGAGCGACTTACAAGTACATACATTCATACTTTCATACATACTTTTTTTTTTTTTTGTACTGGCCCCCCGTGGGAATCGAACCCACAACCCTGGCGTTGCAAGCGCCATGCTCTACCAACTGAGCCACACGGGGCCCCACTCTCTCTCACTACGCAGGATATATGCTTCAATTAAAACAAAATACAAGAAAGGCTAATGGTTTGACACCACCTGTTCTAATTCCCTCACAAAACAGTCATTCAAGAATATCTAAGTTCATATTTCCATGAAGCTGATTGAAATCAATCAAATGACTGACTTGGAGATGCAGTTTGGACGTTTCACCGGTGAAAACGTGAAGAATTATCATTCACGATTGACAATGATGGTGGCCTATTTTGACTTTAGGCAGCCTATTCTGAATTGGATGTTTGAGGGTATTAAAAATGGAACATTTTGCGCAGTGGTCTAGGGCACTGCATCGCAGTGCTAACTGCGCCACCAGAGTCTCTGGGTTCGCGCCCAGGCTCTGTCGCAGCCGGCCGCGACCGGGAGGTCCGTGGGGCGACGCACAATTGGCATAGCGTCGTCCGGGTTAGGGAGGGTTTGGCCGGTAGGGATATCCTTGTCTCATCGCGCTCCAGCGACTCCTGTGGCGGGCCGGGCGCAGTGCGCGCCAACCAAGGGGGCCAGGTACACGGTGTTTCCTCCGACACATTGGTGCGGCTGGCTTCCGGGTTGGAGGCGCGCTGTGTTAAGAAGCAGTACGGCTGGTTGTGTTGTGCTTCGGAGGACGCATGGCTTTCGACCTTCGTCTCTCCCGAGCCCGTACGGGAGTTGTAGCGATGAGACAAGGTAGTAATTACTAGCGATTGGATACCACGAAAATTGGGGAGAAAATGGGATAAAATTAAAAAAAAAAAAAAAAAAAAAAAAATGGAACATTTTATTGAGGAAATATGAGTGGGCATAGGCAGGCGTTGCAATTGGAGGATGCATTTTATGCACATGCTGTAATGACAGGCTCATCAATCTGTCGTTACAAACTTTGAGTAAATGATGAAGTCCACCACTGTCTACGACCACAGACCTGCATCTCAAGGGTGTGTGTGTGTGTGTGTGTGTGTGTGTGTGTGTGTGTGTGTGTGTGTGTGTGTGTGTGTGTGTGTGTGTGTGTGTGTGTGTGTGTGTGTGTGTGTGTGTGTGTGTGTGTGTGTGTGTGTGTGTGTGTGTGTCACTGACGGCAGTCTGCCTCCCTCCTAGTCCATTGGACCTTGCTGGTCCTCCAGTCTCAAGGCAGATGTAATGTACATCCTGTGAGTGAAGGCAGCCATTTTGTGCCCATGCCCCAGAATAGAAGGAGCGCAGTTGGCAGGGTAACTGCTTGGCTGGCTGACACACACACTCTCTCTCACTGCATTTACTGTCAGTCTCTGTAGTCCATTTGGGCTTAAAACAATGTCATTGATCATCCTTGAGCTGTTTCTACAACTTGATTGGAGTCCACCTGTGGTAAATGCAATGTATTGGACATGATTTGGAAAGGCACACACCTGTCTATATAAGGTCCCACAGTTAACAGTGCATGTCAGAGCAAAAACCACGCAATGAGGTTGAAGGAATTGTCTGTAGAGCTCCGAGACAGGATTGTGCCGAGACACAGATATGGGGGAAGGGTACCAAAAAAATGTCTGTAGCATTGAAGGTCCCCAAGAACAGTTTGTTACATAACAGACAGGATCATGTTATTGACCAGGTCGGGCTCAGTCACATGTCTGGATGGAAGTGTAGGACTACTGTATGGGTCAATACATAGCTGAATAATCTGACTGACATCAAATCAATAACTAGCATCCTACTACAACTCACTCACTCACTCAGTGTGTGTTTTCACCTCTTCTCTCCTAATCCACAGCTAAGAAGCCCCTTGAGACTATTACATTTAATCTCACACAATAATACAACAATCTGGTTTTGCGACATTGCCAAGGGTGAAAAGAGCAGAAAATAGAAAACTATTTATTTTCCCACCCAGCCGAGGAACTGCACAGCTGGCAAAGGCATTGTCTGAATTTCATTTTCAATTTTCTCATGCTCTTCTCCTAAATTGTATTTGGAAGCAACTAAAGCATCTGCAATGGTCAGGGATAAACACGTCAGCATGCTGCAAGCTGTACATTTCCCAATGTCAGATTCTGCTGTGCGTGTGAGCTGCTCTCAGGCTCTCCACATTGCTCTACAACCAGGGAGGAGTGACGCTCCCTCACTCTTTTCAATTTGACAATACACAGAGCAGGTAAAACTTTCCCTGAAAAATGTATTCTGATCAATTCTAAATAAAGTATATTTAATTACAACAAAAATTCCATGACAAACTAAAGAAATATGTATAGCAGCCTAGAGGTAAATGGTGGTTTCTTCCCCGTCTTCTCTCTGTCGATTGTAAGAAGGATGAAGAACTATAGGCTAGCTTAGTGGTTAGAGCGTTGGGCCAGTTGCTGGATCGAAAGGTTGCTGGATCGAATCCCCGAGCTGACAAGGTAAAAATCTGTCGTTCTGCCCCTGAGCAAGGCAGTTAACCCACTGTTCCCCAGGCGCCGAAGACATGGATGTCGATTGAGGCAGCCCCCCGCACCTCTCTGATTCAGAGGGGTTGGGTTAAATGTGGAAGACACATTTCAGTTGAATGCATTCAGTTGTACAACTGACTAGGTTCCCCCCTTTCCCTTGGCCAATGAAAAAAAAAGGTTCACCATGTGTCTGCCTTGATGTTCATTAAACTTCACCCCCCCCCCCCCCCCCCCCCCAGAACTATATGTGACCACAGGGTTACGGCGACACCGTTCTCCCAAGGACACCCAAACCTGAGTGGCCACCACAGACACCCAACCTGAGTAGCCACCACAAAGCCCAAGGAGCCTGATCCTCTCTGGGGAAGTTGCTATAGCCCTGCTTGGGATACTTAGCCACTATTGGTGGAGACACAGGGTCCATTCTAGCTTGGTAGGCCTATGTCAGGGTGGGAAATTGGAAATGTGAATTGGGCCAAGTTGGAGGTAATGGTGGCAGGTAGCCTAGCAGATAAGAGCGTTGGGCAAGTAACCAAAAGGTTGCTGGTTTGAATCCCGAGCCGGCAAGGAGGAAAAATCTGCAGTTCTGCCCCGGGGATGATTTCATTTTCAAAGTTATATATCTTGAAAACTTGAGTGCTAACAAGCAAAACATTTTGGGACTATGTCAACAATGGACTAATGAAACAAAAACTAAATGATAGTTTGAGTGGAAATGTCCTTTAAAATGCCAACTCATCAAGATCTGTTGCCTAAGCCTAATAGTCCTACTCATGACTTATTATTACAAATAGAAGATTCACTTCTCACAATAGTGGTCATTTATTAAAGTTAGATCAAAGCTGAAGCAATGTCTCGCATGATCACAATGATTAATTCACAGTTTATATATCGAAGGAATTGTCTGTAGAGCTCCGAGACAGGATTGTGCCGAGACACAGATATGGGGGAAGGGTAGCAAAAAAATGTCTGCAGCATTGAAGGTCCCCAAAATCACAGTGGCCTCCATCATTGTTAAATGGAAGAAGTTTGGAGCCACCAAGCCACTTCCTAGTGCTGGCCGCCCGGCCAAACTGAGCAACCGGGGGAGGTGACCAAGAACCTGATGGTACCTCTGACAGAGCTCCAGAATTCCTCTGTGGAGATGGGAGAACCTTCCAGAAGGACAACCATCTCTGCAGCACTCCACCAATAAGGCCTTTATGGAAGAGTGGCCAGACGGAAGCCACTCCTCAGTAAAAGGCACATGACAGCCTGCTTGGAGTTTGCCAAAAAGCACCTAAAGACTCTCAGACCATGAGAAACAATATTCTCTGGTTGATGAAGCCAAGATTAAAACTATTTGGCCTGAATGCCAAGTGTCACATCTGGAGGAAACCTGGCACCATCCCTACGGTGAAGCACAGTGGTGGCAGCATCATGCTGTGGGGGTGTTTTTCAGCGTCAGCGTCAGGGAGACTAGACAGGATTGAGGCAAAGAGTGGTCCTTGATGAAAACCTGCTCCAGAGCGCTCAGGACCTCTGACTGGGTTGAAGGTTCACCTTCCAGCAAGACAATGACCCTAAGCACACAACCAAGACAATGCGGTAGTGGCTTCGGGACAAGTCTCTGAATGTCCTTGAGTGGCCCAGCCAGAGCTTGGACCTGAACCCGATCGAACATCTCTGGAGAGACCTGAAAAAAGCTGTGCAGCGACGCTCCCCATCCAACCTGACAGAGCTTGAAAAGATCTGCAGAGAAGAATGGGAGAAACTCCCCAAATAAAGTTGAGCCAAGCTTGTAGCGTAATACCCAAGAAGACTCAAGACTGTAATCGCTGCCAAAGGTGCTTCAACAAAGTACTGAGTAAAGGGTCTGAATACTTAAGTAAATGTGATATCAGTTTTTTATTTTTAATACATTTACAAAAATGTCTAAAAATCTGTTTTTGCTTTGTCATTATGCGGTATTGTGTGTAGATTGATGAAGGATTTTTTTTGTTTTTTTTAAATCAATTTTAGAATAACGTAACAAGATGTGGAAAAGGTAAAGGGTCTGAAATCTTTGCGAATGCACTGTACGTGTACTAAAATAGTAAAAAGTTAAATATCTGGTCCCATATTCATTGCATGCAATGACTACATCAAGCTTGTGACAACAAATTTGTTGGATGCATTTGCTGTATGTTTTGGTTGCGTTTCAGATTATTTTGTGCCAAATAGCTATTAAATGGTAAATAATGTATTGTGTCATTTTGGAGTCACTTAAATAAGAATAGAATATGTTTCTAAACAATTCTACATTAATGTGGATGCTACCATGATTACGGATAATCCTGAATGAATCGTGAATAAGGATGAGTGGGAAAGTTAGACACACAAAATATCGTACAACCCCCCCAAAAAAGAAATTGGGGGTATGATATTGTGCATCTGAAAGATTCTTTGTGATGCATGACAACAGATTATGACTATTCTAAATATATTTATTCTACTGGCAAGTTAGATTTTCGGATTAAAACTCTGTGTGATTGACAGTAGAAACGATCAGAGGGGCAGAGTTTTTACCACCATCATTAAGACAGGGGCAGAATAATTGATAGAGTTTCTCAGTGAAGGTGAGCCAGTGAAAGAGTAGATATGAGACCTGGCCTCCACATCATAAAAGGAGACCTGACCCTCCTCATAATCCACAAACACCCCCACCTTCTGGGGCTTCTCTCTCAGGGAGAGCAGGTCACTGGGTTTAGCAAGAGCCTCGTATTCTCCATTCCTCAGCCACACAGTCCAGTATCCATCCTCAGGGCTCAGTGTGATATCCCCCTTCCTGCTGATGGACTCTCTGGCCACTCCTAAATCCCAGTCAGTCTTCCCCTTAACTGTCACCTTATAGTAAAATCTCCCTGCAGAGAAGCCCTCCATTCCTAAGACATTTACACTTTTATTAAACCTCGTTGAGGTATTCGGACGATTCGTCCGTGTGTCTCCATGTCTCACCTGTTTCCCATCCTCAGACAGGATGAGTTTGTGATGTGCTGTTTCAGGGTCCAGAGTCACATCCACTGCGCACCACAGGGGCCTGTGTGGACGGAACATTCTTGACAGGATTCCTTGTAATGCTGTAAAATCCCTGAGTCCCAAAAAACTTTCAGCCTCACTCATAGCGATGCCTATTTTCTAGGATTTCTTCTTTGTTTGCGATGTGCAGTTTATAACCAATGCAATAAACGATACAAAGTCCACCTTTTGAACATGCTACATGTCAGGATCCTATTGGCTAGTAACATTTACTGATGTCTCTAATCTAACTACCATGGCTTCTTCAACATTACTCCCTTCTTCCACTCTTCTTACCACCTCTGGATCAGAGACATGCTGGACAGCCTTTATTCTTGTCACCTCAGTCTCCTTCTTCCTAACAGGGCACTTCATGAATTCGGGTGCTTGATCGCCACCACAATTGCAGCATTTCACCTCAACTGGCATCCGATACTTCTCCCATCTACATACACTTGACACACGTCCAAATAGTTTACATTCATTACAATGCAAGGGTTTGGGCACGAAGGCTCTAACAGGATCTCTCGCATAACTCAAATATACACATGAAGGGAGAGTCTTCTTCAAAGAACGAAAGAATGGATGGACTGGGCTTCCTCACTTCATCCACCATACGGGTCAGTCGGTGTGCACCAACCACTGGGCTTCCTCACTCCATCCACCATACGGGTCAGTCGGTGTGCACCAACCACTGGGCTTCCTCACTCCATCCACCATACGGGTCAGTCTGCGTGCACCAACCACTGGGCTTCCTCACTTCATCCACCATACGGGTCAGTCGGTGTGCACCAACCACTGGGCTTCCTCACTCCATCCACCATACGGGTCAGTCGGTGTGCACCAACCACTGGGCTTCCTCACTCCATCCACCATACGGGTCAGTCTGCGTGCACCAACCACTGGGCTTCCTCACTCCATCCACCATACGGGTCAGTCTGCGTGCACCAACCACTGGGCTTCCTCACTCCATCCACCATACGGGTCAGTCTGCGTGCACCAACCACTGGGCTTCCTCACTCCATCCACCATACGGGTCAGTCGGCATGCACCAACCACTGGGCTTCCTCACTCCATCCACCATACGGGTCAGTCGGTGTGCACCAACCACTGGGCTTCCTCACTCCATCCACCATACGGGTCAGTCGGTGTGCACCAACCACTGGGCTTCCTCACTCCATCCACCATACGGGTCAGTATGCGTGCACCAACCACTGGGCTTCCTCACTCCATCCACCATACGGGTCAGTCTGCGTGCACCAACCACTGGGCTTCCTCACTCCATCCACCATACGGGTCAGTCTGCGTGCACCAACCACTGGGCTTCCTCACTCCATCCACCATACGGGTCAGTCTGCGTGCACCAACCACTGGGCTTCCTCACTCCATCCACCATACGGGTCAGTCTGCGTGCACCAACCACTGGGCTTCCTCACTCCATCCACCATACGGGTCAGTCTGCGTGCACCAACCACTGGGCTTCCTCACTCCATCCACCATACGGGTCAGTCTGCGTGCACCAACCACTGGGCTTCCTCACTCCATCCACCATACGGGTCAGTCTGCGTGCACCAACCACTGGGCTTCCTCACTCCATCCACCATACGGGTCAGTCGGTGTGCACCAACCACTGGGCTTCCTCACTCCATCCACCATACGGGTCAGTCGGCATGCACCAACCACTGGGCTTCCTCACTCCATCCACCATACGGGTCAGTCTGCGTGCACCAACCACTGGGCTTCCTCACTCCATCCACCATACGGGTCAGTCAGCGTGCACCAACCACTGGGCTTCCTCACTCCATCCACCATACGGGTCAGTCTGCGTGCACCAACCACTGGGCTTCCTCACTCCATCCACCATACGGGTCAGTCTGCGTGCACCAACCACTGCCTCTATTTCTTCAGTTACATCCTTTGCTCTCACTTCCAGCCCCACTCCAGAGATAACCCCCGTGATAGGTGCCCAGCTTCGCAGATCCACACACAACACATTACAATTCTATATCTTTTCCAGGGGCAAAGCACACACTTTCTGCTCCTCGGACACACAAAACCCCCAAATAAACAAATGTATTATTATTTTCTCTTCAAAACGCATCTCCCAGATATCTTGATCGAACAAGAACCCTCACTGACTAAAGAACAGTCAGAACTAGGCTTGGATTTACTATTCCCCACGGCAACTTTACTTATCGTTTCACTTTTTGTTTACCACTGTAATCCATTCCTTCTCTGTCTCATCACTCGATGGTCCATCAGTTTAAAAACATCCTCCTCCATCATCTTTCCAGTGAATTTCCTCCCTGCAGCAGTCCTCCTCCCCTCATAATACTGCCATGAGCTTTTATCTTCCTGGAATAGAGTTAAAGGGCAACTCCACCACTTGTCAACCTCATTTTAATTGTCTCCCGCACAATACCACTATCAACGTACACGACACGACCAAAAGTGTGTGGACACCTGCTCATATGGAGTTGGTCCCCCCTTTGCTGCTATAACAGCCTCCACTCTTCTGGGAAGGCTTTCCACTAGATGTTGGAACACTGCTGCGGGGACTTGCTTCCATCCAGCCACAGCAGCATTAGTGAGGTTGGGGCACTGATGTTGGGTTAAAAAGTTCTACACGGTCACATCAAAGTTAAAACATTTTTAAAAAACGGTGATTTTCAAACACTATGAGATTCGCGGGGACGTGGGGAGCAAGAAAATACCCTCCCTCTGGCTAGAAACTCATTGCAGGTTTTGAAAATCTTTTTTTTTTTTTTACTTTTAATCCTACTGTACCCTGTGATGTCACAGAGGAACATTTTTTTTACCTTTCTTCTTATCTTTTTATCCACTGATCATAAAAACTCACCATTTTCACATAATATTCTGTAGACACTGGTTTCGTGCTGAATATGAGGTTGAAAAGGGGAATAATTGCCCTTTCACCCTTTACATGGCTGAACTTTTTCTCTCAGGTGCTTATTTATAATTGTTTCAAGTTTGGATTTATGGCATGGCATGGGTTTAATGTCAACAATCAGATGTCCTGTCATATCTGTCTCTCTTTCATTCCTCTTCATTCATTCACTCACTTGTTATCTTACTCTATTCACAATGAATGTGCAGACAGGCAGACAGACAAGGTGCCATAACAGGTGACTTTATTTGTAAAGCATGAAATATGATTTTTGATACGCAGGGTAGCCTAGTGGTTAGAGCGTTGGACTAGTAACTGAAAGGTTGCAAGATTGAATCCCCGAGCTGACAAGGTAAAAATCTGTCATTCTGCCGCTGAACAAGGCAGTTAACCCACTGTTCCTAGGCTGTCATTGAAAATAATAATTTGTTCTTAACATACTTGCCATAAGAAGTTAAATAAAGGTTAAATGAAATTATAATAATAATTGGGGTGATGAGACAGCAAAAACACAAAATAAACACACAATTTCCATATGATATCCACCTCAGTATACCTCCACTAATCCAAATGGATGTCATAGCCATCACTATTGTAAACATTGGGGACAGCAGGCCTACTAGAAAGAATTAAAATTTGGTCAATATTCAACTTGATTTAATTTTCTAAAAATCTTGAATTTTACTCCAGGCACATCCCAGTTCATTATAGGTGGATCAACAGATATATACAGTGCAAACAATACATGAGCTTAAAAAACAAACATATTGCTTATATAATCTCATGATCAGAAATTCCTCTGAAATGTAACTCCCAGATATGAATCATACCTTGTTATGAGCCTGGAGAGATGTTCTTATATCTAACAAGGCTGCTGCATACTGTAGGCTACTCATCATGTCTAACAGACTGACATGATGCTGATGATAACAAACAACAACCACGTCAGTAGGAATATTACAGTGAAATGTTCTCTGATGTAGCACAACAGATGAAATGTACACATTTCAGTACATTTTCAGGTTAAACGTCATTCTGTGTGATTGACAGGAGAGATGATCAGAGGGACAGAGTATTCACCTTTATCATTGCCAGGGCCAAGGAATGGATAGAGTTTCTCAGTGAAGGTGCAGCCAGTGTAAGAGTAGATATGAGACCTGGCCTCCACATCATAAAAGGAGACCTGACCCTTCTCATAATCCACAAACACCCCCACTTTCTGGGGCTTCTCTCTCAGGGAGAGCAGGACATTGGGATTAGCAAGAGCCATGTATTCTCCATTCCTCAGCCACACAGTCCAGTATCCATTCTCAGGACTTAGTGTGATACCCCCCTTCCTGATGATGGACTCTCTGGCAACTCCTAAAACCCAGTCAGTATTTCCCCTAACCATCACCTCATAGTAGAATCTACCTGAGGAGAAGCCCTCCTTTCCCAAGATACAGAGACAGTTGGAAAACCTAACTGGCTTGTCTGGGAGATCCTGCTCTGTGTTTCCATATCTCACCTGTTTCCCATCTTCAGAAAGGATGAGAGAGGGATATGCTGTATCAGGATCCAGAGTCACATCCACTGCATACTGCTGAATCCTCTTCAGTTTGACTTCAGGCAGCTTCTCCATCTCTTTATTCAGTGTCTCCTCCAGTTGAGACACAGCTCTCCTAACAGTCCCCACACACAGATCACTGTGAACACTGATCTCAGACCAGTCTCTGGTGTCTGGAGGGGTGCAGAGGGATGGGAAGCTCTGGAGGAGGTGGAGGTGGTCCTCAGTGTGTGAGAGCTGCTCCACCTCAGTGCTTCTCCTCTGTAGCTCAGTGACTTCCTGCTCCAGCTCTTTAATGAGCCCTTCAGCCTGCCTCTCTGCTGCTTTCAGCTTCTTCTCAATCACCTCAATGAGCTCAGCCTGGCTTCTCTCAATGGAGCGCACCAGATCAGTGAAGACCTATACACTGTCTGATATCTCTCTCTCTGCCTCTCTCTTGCTGTGATCTACTGAGTGTTTGATCTCCTGAACCTTCTGCAGTCTCTCCTGGATCATCTGCTGCACTTCTGCCTCAGTCTTCCCCAGCTGAACCTTCTTCTCTTCATACTCTTCCTCTAGAGGGACAGTGTCATGAGTCATGTGGTCTGCTTTCAAGCACAAGACACAAAGAAACATCTGGTCAGTCCTACAGAACAGCTCCAGGAGTCTCTCGTGCTTCTTACACATCCTGTCTTCCAGGTTCTCCACAGGGTTGATCAGCTTGTGTCTCTTTAAGGCTGCGACTCTCTGATGAGGCTCCAGGTGAGTCTCACAGTAAGAGGTCTGACACACCAGGCAGGACTTCAGGGCCTTGAGCTTCATCCCAGTGCAGATGTCACAGGACACTTCCACAATTATGGCAGAGCATTGGTCTGGGCTGCTGGTAGTTTTCACTTCAACTGTCTGTCTGAACTGAGCAGCCATCTCAGAAATTAAAGTGTTGACAAATAGATCTGGTCTCTTATCAAATGTATTTTTACACATGGGACACTGGCACAGGACATTGCTGTCCCAGTACTTTGTGATACAGGCCTTGCAGAAGTTGTGTCCACATGGAATAGAGACTGGCTCAGTGAACACATCCAGACAGATAGAGCACAGGAACTGCTCTTCAGACAGAAGACTGCTGGAGGTGGCCATATCTACAGAGACCAAAAGTGAAACCGAAAAGCATTTCTTGGAATCAGTCAGTTCTTGATAGATTTAGCTTTAGAGTTGTTAACAATGTTTTATCTGATGATACAACATAGATACACGTCTGATAAGCATCGATTGAAAAGAGTAACATACACAGGAAATATACACAGTAAACACAGTAAAGCTTAACTTTCCACGTCAATCTCTCTGCTCACCTGTATGTTTTTGTTATCTCTGTCCTTTCTGTTTGTGGTGTCAAAGGGTAGGAGAGTCAGCGTGTAGTCTGAACATGTAGCTATTTAGTAGAGTTCTGAAGTGCTGGAGAGTTTGGACCCGTAAACAATATACTGTACGTCTCTCTACTTCAGTTTCAGTTCAACAAAGTGACGTTAGTAATGCTCCTCCCCACCAGATACTGCTGTGTGATTCTCTTCCTGAAACAGTTAACCCTTTACATGTCTGAACTGTAACTGATTGTCATATTGATTAAAACAGTGTTGAATAAACCAGGACTAAAGTCACTACAGCTTTTACATTACTCTTCCTAGAATCACAATGTTTGAATCACTGCGGTCAACACACACACACACACACACACACACACACACACACACAGACACACACACACACAGACACACACACACACACACACACACACACACACACACACACACACACACACACACACACACACACACACACACACACACACACACACACACACACACACACAGTGTAGATGACTGAGGGCAGTCTGTCTCTGACCCTGCTGCTCCTCTTCACTCCCACAGCCTAGAATTCACAGGCCACGCAGGCATGAAGCTGACAGTTTACCAATCACACACCTGCACCATTGCAGGGGCATCACTCACATTAGGATCCACCTGATTCTACAACATCAGACAGCCAGGAGAAAACACAATACATTCTGCTGGAAGAGGTAACCTCTCTTTCTCATACTAATCTCACCTGTAACTCCCCTCCTCTCTTCCCTCTCTCTGTATTATAGAACCAGGAACCACCTGACTTGAACACTGCTCTGTCACCACACACTATAAAACCCTGACAAGGTTACTGTTTTATGGGGTAAAATCATATTTTCCACAGAGGGCAGACCAGGCGGTATGAGTTTACCATAATGCCATTTATGAGGAGCAATACCAGACAGAGAAATAAATAGTTCAATAAAAGTTCAATAAAAAATAAAAACATTTAAAAGACAAGACAGGGAGATTCCTGCAACCCTCTTCCAGAGAAATAGTGTAACAAGGCTTCAGGTCAGTGAAATCTCATGTGAGGACAGAGAGGAAAAGATGGGAGAGAGGAAAGAAGAGAGGAGAGTGAGAGGAGAGAGGGGAGAAGAGGAGAGGGAGAGGAAGAGGAGAGAGGGGAGAAGAGGAGAGGGAGAGGAGAGAGGGGAGAGGGGAGAAGAGGAGAGGGAGAGGAAGCTTTGTTGAAAGGGAGCAATGTCTATGGCAGCAGCACAACACAGGAAGTTTCCACTGGCTCTGTCCAGACAACACAGGTCCATATACACACACACACACACACACACACACGCACAGGCACACGCGCACACACACACACACACACACACACACACACACACACACACACACACACACACACACACACACACACACACACACACACACACACACACACACACACACACACACACAAAAGTACTAAGTGAGGTGACACTGACACCACACCCTGAGATGGCCGATTTAGATAAGGGGCGTGTGGGATATCTAATACCTCCACTATCCCATCTCTCCCTGCCACACTGACACTAAATACATGTAACCAGATAATAGAGACAGGTTCTCAGGGGAAATAAAACCAGAGAGAGAGAAAGTGAGAGGGAGCTCCTGTGAAAATTAACCCAGTATTTTTCCACTGCTTCCACGTTACCAGAGTACCAGAGATAGTACAGGTGTATAGTATCTACAGTCTACCAGAGGACCAGAGACATGACAGGTGTATAGTATCTACAGTCTACCAGAGACATGACAGGTGTATAGTATCTACAGCTCTGGTGAAGCCTAACACTACATACCTGCACTTAACACACCACCGGACAGAGTATGTGAGTATACACAACGCTATACTGACGGAGTGGACTGGAATGTGAGTGCATGTATGTAAGACGCACACAGAGGCAGGGAAAGAGGAAGTCCTAATTATAGCAATACAGAGAGGATAATGACAAACTGCTCCCACTTTCCCTGAGCTATCAACATCTCCCGACACACACACACACACACACACACACACACACACACACACACACAGAGAGAGAGAGAGACATAACACATATGTACAGGTCTCTTTCTATTGGCTAAACTTTGCTTCAGTTGGAAAGTATACATACTGTATACGTAGAGAAACCATGATGAGTTACTCTCATTAAAGTGCATTACAGAACAGAATAGAGACCTAAGCCTGTTTTTACCATACTGAGGCTTACACTGTACAAAGGTACTGTACGAGTACACAAAACAGTGCTATGATGTTGAGCCAGTCAGTATGTGTTTGTATGTGTGTAATCTGCTCCAGGCTAGGCTAGGTTAGGGTGTGGTGGTCGTTTGTTGTGTTCAGGTGAGAGACTTTCCCCTGTGTGCCTGTTGAGTCTCGCCCTCACAGACGATAGATCTACTTTCAGGGAGGAGGGCTGTAGACTGTCTGCTTTCACCAACCACCGTGAGAACACACACACACAAGCACACACACACACCACTGGTATGAGAAAGACAGTTGGTTGGTATCACATTTGACTGATGCAACGTTGCTGTGATTCAACAGCAGAGAGAGAGAGAGAGAGAGAGAGAGAGAGAGAGAGAGAGAGAGAGAGAGAGAGAGAGAGAGAGAGAGAGAGAGAGAGAGAGAGAGAGAGAGAGAGAGAGAGAGAGAGAGAGAGAGAGAGAGAGAGAGAGAGAGAGAGAGAGAGAGAGAGAGAGAGAGAGAGAGAGAGAGAGAGAGAGAGAGAGAGAGAGAGAGAGAGAGAGAAGGGATAAGTGGAGCTGGGGGACATCTATGCTGACAGGCCACTCTCTCATTGAGGAAAACAGGATAGAACCCTTCTGCCACGACATCATGTAAACCGCAGGCTCCAAATCTGCCTCTCTCTCATCCTGTTCCATGGTGCACTGTACATGCCTCTTCAGTCACAATCATTTTTAGCCCAGCTTCCAATCATCCAACCAAAACCAGCCAGGGGAGGTTTGAGAATCCAACCAGAGCAGGGTTTAGAGGGGTAAACACAGCATCTGTTTAAAGATTAAGCTGTCTAAACCAGTGACATGAAGGCACACACACACACACACACAATCACACACACACACACAGAATATTCAATGAAAAACAATATAAGCTCCTAGTACTGCCTAAAGGGTTAATACAGACAGCTCTCTCTGTTCCTCTGCTACTACCCAGACAGGTTTCATCTGATGTCTACACATACAGCACACATGTTATCATTCTCCTCCGCTCCACTGACACCACATTACAGCTCACAATAGCTCAGTTCCATTCATCCCAGTTATGTCCCATCCAGGCGTCTGTGCAACTGATATCTGCATGCACCCCTTCCCAAAATCCCAGCCAGATCTCTGCATCAGCATTTAACAGGTATGCCCTGGGTTGGTAATGACAGTATTGTGAGTTTACAGACTCTGCAGTACTCATCAGCCTGGGAAGAAGGTATTACCATACAGGAGGTGGAACTATTAACCCATACGGGAATTAAGGTCTGTGTCTCCTGGCCTGAATCCAATGGAGCACATCTGATCAGTCAGATAACTGGTGGCTTGTAGCCGCAGCAGAGATGCGAGGAGCATTGCAATGTGGTGGTCGTGTGTGTGTGCGTGTGTGCGTGCGTTTGTGTGTGTGTGTGCGTGTGTGCGTGCACGTGCATGTGAGCGTGCATGTGCGTGTGTGTGCGTGTGTGTGCGTGCGTAGTCCTGGGTTACAGACGGTAGAGCTGGTATTGAGGTTACTAAGATGCCCTGGTATAAATTGTAGAGACATCTGACAGCTCAGAGGCTGAGGTGTCTGGGGAGAGGAACCACTTGACCGCCAATGGCAACAGCTAGTCTCGCTGCGGTCTGACAAATCACGGAAAAGACATTACAGACATACAGTAAATACTTTACAATTTAAATAAATTCTCAGTCTTTCTGTTTTCCCTCTCCATATCTTTCTGTTTTTAATTGCATCCTCTCTCTCTCTCTCTCTCTCTCTCTCTCTCTCTCTCTCTCTCTCTCTCTCTCTCTCTCTCTCTCTCTCTCTCTCTCTCTCTCTCTCATAAACCCTCTCTCTCTCTCTCTCTCTCTCTCTCTCTCTCTCTCTCTCTCTCTCTCTCTCTCTCTCTCTCTCTCTCTGCAGTGCTGTGTGTCTCTGTGTTGGATCTCCTCCAAGATACAGAGGGAGAGAGGGCAAGAGAGGGAGAGAGGGCAAGAGAGGGAGAGAGGGCAAGAGAGGGAGAGAGGGCAAGAGAGGGAGAGAGGGCAAGAGAGGGAGAGACAGAGAGAGAGGGAGAGACAGAGAGAGAGCGGGAGAAAGAGAGCTTCCCAGTCAGACATTCCAACAATCAATGGCACCTTGTTACCCTCTCGTACCTCATCGGCGGTCACATGACCAATCAGGCGCTCTAGGATTGGGTAGTGGGTGGCAGGGCACACATACTAGCACAGTACCTCTTACGTCATTCTGACCCCCCACTCCCTCTCTCAACCCCACAACTCCCCGCTCCTCTTCCAAAACACTACCCCGGACACCAGACACCCCACTGGGGCTTACACTAGCTCCAGTACCCCTCTCTGCCCTTTGACCTCACACATATCATATCAATGGGACTTTACATGAGTGAGGAGGTGTGGAAAACTCCCTGGCGGAAAATGATATTTGACCACGTGCACCCAGTCTAATCTTAGCTGTTAAACACCAGTTTGATGGCTTCTTGTATACTTTTAAAATGTGTTCTGTGGTGAATAGTTTGCAGAGAGAGAGCGAGAGAGGAGTTTATGAGAGAGAGAGAGAGAGAAGTTTATGAGAGAGAGCGTTTATGAGAGAGAGAGAGAGAGGGGGAGAGATAGAGGAGTTTATGAGGGAGAGAGAGAGAGGAGTTTATGAGAGAGAGATAGAGAGAGAGAGAGAGAGGAGTTTATGAGCGAGAGAGAGGAGTTTATGAGAGAGTGTGCATGACAGATATACACTGAGTGTACAAAACATTAAGAACATCTGTTGACCAGGTGAATCCAGGTGAAATCTATGATCCCTTACTGATGTCACTTGTTAAATCCCCTTCAATCAGTGTAGATGAAGGGGAGGAGACAGTTTAAAGAAGGATTTTCAAGCCTTGAGACAATTCAGACATGGATTGTGTATGTGTGACATTCAGAATGGGCAAGATAAAAAAAATGTAAGTGCCTTTGAACGGGGTATGGTAGTAGGTGCCAGGCACACCGGTTTGTGTCAAGAACTGCAACACTCCTCGGTTTTTCACGTGCAACAGTTTCACATGTGCATCAAGAATGGTTCACCATCCAAAGGATATCCAGCCAACTTGACACAACTGTGGGAAGCATTGGAGTCAACATGGGCCAGCCTCCCTGTGGAGCGCTTTCGACACCTTGTAGAGTCCATGCCCCGATGAAAGAAGGCCAACAGTATTATGCAGGCTAGATTAAACTAGGTTGTAACCTCCAGAGAGTCCATACCCCGACGAATTGAGTCTGAGGACAACTCAATATTAGGAAGGTGTTCCTAATGTTCGGTACAGTATACTCAGTGTATATAGACACAGAGAAATACAAAACCATTGTAAACAACAGATAGGGAGATAATTATTGCAGAGGAGTGAAGGAGAAAATAGCCTATCCATCATTGTGATAGTATCACCAACAGCAGTTTGCTGGCTGTTCTGAGAGACTACAGTATGAGTGAAACACTGAGGATGACAACCACCCGTGAGAATACAACTCTATTATCGCAGTGCTATTGGATACACAGCCATTTCTGCATCTGGAAAAATACAGAAAAAAACACAGTAGCCTAACAAGCAAACGCAGCAAGGTCTCTTCAACCAACTCTGCTCAAAACACCTTAGACACACCCTTCACTCCTCTCCCCCACAATATATATTATACTTCACCATTTGTTTTGTGGTTACAGTAAGTTGCAGCAATGTACGCAGAGCTTATTGTACTTTAAGGGAGAATGCAGTGCTCTGAAAAAGAGTTAAGAGAAGTGAAATGTGAAATGTGTAATACTAACTGTGCAATCGACCGTTACGCTAAATAAAGCCATCCTCCGGAAGGGGGATATCGCCACGGTAACGGAATATAGGTTTCCATGGCGCTCGTCCATCATGCAGCGGGCGTTGTCATGCAGACGTAATAAATAAATAAAGACAGAGTAGCAGGGACCCAGGCTTAGTGACACACACATACACACACACCGTTTGGAGGGAAAGGGAGGACAAGGCTTAAAACAGCCAGGGCCACAGCCTTTCAAATGTCTCTCTGAGTCAGGCAGGGTCTATATTTACAGAGAGAGACAGTGAGTGAGTGAGTGAGTGAGTGAGTGAGTGAGTGAGTGAGTGAGTGAGTGAGTGAGTGAGTGAGTGAGTGAGTGAGTGAGTGAGTGAGTGAGTGAGTGAGTGAGTGAGTGAGTGAGTGAGTGAGTGAGTGAGTGAGTGAGTGAGTGAGTGAGTGAGTGAGTGAGTGAGTGAGTGAGTGAGTGAGTGAGTGAGTGAGTGAGTGAGTGAGTGAGTGAGTGAGTGAGTGAGTGAGTGAGTGAGTGAGTGAGTGAGTGAGTGAGTGAGTGAGTGAGTGAGTGAGTGAGTGAGTGAGTGAGTGAGTGAGTGAGTGAGTGAGTGAGTGAGTGAGTGAGTGAGTGAGTGAGTGAGTGAGTGAGTGAGTGAGTGAGTGAGTGAGTGAGTGAGTGAGTGAGTGAGTGAGAGAGAGAGAGAGAGAGAGAGATGGTTTCTACCTGTGTGGGGTTGTAGAGTTCCTGCAGTGCGTTGCGTGAGCCTTTCCTACAGCACCCGTCCGCCGCAAACTGGTTCCTCCGCATGACTGTTAGGAAGAACAGAAAGAAGACCGTTATAACAATGACCAATCACACTGGAACAACAGCAACAACAACCAATCACATTGTTACAACTTAAACAACAACAACCAATAAGAGAGTGGGCCTCATAATGTTAACTACAACAGCATTCACATAGAATAAATGACCATAAAGCTTTATTCTGTAGGGCCAACGGGAACTACCACAGCTAAACTACAAAGCCAGGTCCCTATACACACAACCAACAGCCCACACAGAGAAGCAGCCAGACAAAACCTCTCAAATTTCTGGATGAAAGAGCCCACTAAATAACTACATGAGATTGAACAGAAGAGTGGGTGTGGGTGAACAACAATACATTTGAGAGCCTTACTTTTCTCTGTTCTATGTTTCATCATCCTCACTGATCTAAAAGGAGTGGATATGTAATGCCATATGACTGTAGGACAAAGACATTACTGTAGGAAATCAGGACAAAGATGATCAACAACGTCTGCAGATTGAGAGAGGGGATGGGGATGGGGGAGTAAGCCAACTGCAGACACACCCACTTCCTGTATCTTTGTATCTAACCCAGTGCATCGTTTCCTGTTTGTGCTGCGTGTTGTGGACAAATCATAGCATTTTCTGTCACCTGGGCAATGGATGAGAGCTGAGTGCTTGTTAGTGTAACGAACCACCGCAGACTGTCCATTATACCATTATACCTTACCTTCAGTAGGAGAGGGGGAAGAGATGCCCCTATACACACACACACACACACACACACCTCAGTGTGATGGGTGACCTGTCACCTGGCTGTGAAAGCACCTTCATTATAATGCAGTTCATTCCTGCTCCCTACAGTGTGCATCATATAAACAGGCAATTACTGCTCTTTCAGCAGAATACACACACACACACACTAATTGCACTCACTCAATCATTCTCATTTATCCTCTACTGCATCTATGGGCTGTCGACCTAATATATACAGACAATAAGATGATGAGACAGACAGACATAGAGAAACAGAGAGAGAGAGAGAAAGAGAGAGCGAGCGAGAGAGAGAGAGAGAGAGAGAGAGTGAGAGAGAGAAAGAAAGAAAGAAAGAGAGCAAAGCTACTCTCCCTGAGCCTTTAAATCTCCAAACAGTTCATCCTATTTCCCACACACACAAGTAGCTTACAAACCACCACACATACCTGATCTACAGATTTTGCTTCAGTACCTCCAGGTCCACACACATACACCGCTCTATTTAATCTGCTAGTAATCCTGTCTAAATCTGGTGTGTGTTAATACACTGATCACTTTCCCCTTCCACGCACGCACACACACACACACACACACACACACACACACACACACACACACACACACACACACACACACACACACACACACACACACACACACACACACACACACACACACACACACACACAGGCTTCTTGATATACAGCAAAGCCATCAGGATTACAATGTACGGAGTACAGTTGAGTGTACCCACTACGTGGACCAGCAGGCCCACCTGCCAGCACACCTGTGTCACAGCCCGGGGAGACGTATCCATGGCAACCACCTCATCTCACCTGCACCCTTCTGATTGGCTACAATCATCAAATGCCCTCTCAGCTGAGGACATGCTCATTTCCTTTGTGCTGAACGCTTAGACACACACACACACGTGACCCTGATCTGACCTTCCTCATCTACTGTATCTGCTTTATTATGATGGACTTTACCAAGAAGAAATAAACAGGTATGGATGAGAATATGGGCTATGGTCAGCTGGATTGTGGGTAAAGGGATCAGAGATTTAGCTGTTAGAGTTGTTTCTGAGAGTTCAGAAGGGTCAAAAGACACCATCCTCACTCACTCACTCTCTCTCCCCCCACTCTCTCTCTCCCCCCACTCTCTCCTTCTACACTCTCAATTCAATTCAATTTAAGGGCTTTATTGGCATGGGAAACATATGTTAACATTGCCAAAGCAAGTGAAGTAGTCAATAAACAAAAGTGAAATAAACAATAAAAATTAACAGTAATCATTACACTCACAGAAGTTCCAAAAGAATAAAGACAATTAAAATGTCATATTTTGTCTATATACAGTGTTGTAACGATGTGCAAATAGTTAAAGTACAAAAGGGAAAATAAATAAACTGGTCACAAATCTTGCTGCTGTGATGGCACACTGTGGTATTTCACCCAATAGATGCGGGAGTTTATCAAAATTGGGTTTGTTTTCTCTCTCTCTTTCACCACATCACCCCACCGCCACTGACTTTCTGTATCAGTCTCTCTCATTCCCTCTTGCTCTCCCCAATACCCCCTTTCTATCCCTCCCTCCCTCCCTCCCTCCCTCCCTCCCTCCCTCCCTCCCTCCCTCCCTCCCTCCCTCCCTCCCTCCCTCCCTCTTGTTAATGCACAGAGTGGTAAGGGTGCCTATTTAAATACCACTGTGGCCAGGCCGTCTCCAGCCTGTACCCAGAGTTTGTGAGAGCGTCTATGTGTTCCACAAACATCCAAACACACACACTCCGAGCGTAACACACACCACCCTTCATCTTCCATCAGCCCCATCTCTCATACAGCAGGAGACCTAACATCCCTCCTCTTCCTTCTCCTCAATCTAAAGAACCAAATGTTGTTGCTCAATTCAATTATATGAACCATTTAGGGTGTGAGTTTTCGGGGACGTTATTCTCAACTTCCTATTGTGGACTTTTACAGGCCTATTAAATCAGCCACTCTTTGGGAATCAGTGGAAATGTTCTACCAAGTCCAACGCACGCCACCCCCCTCAAAGGGTTAAAAAGGGCATTTGGTGTTTCCACCTTCCTCTATGAACTACTGTTGGGCAGTAGGGATTCTCTAGTGATTCTCCCTTTGTGTTCAGCTCAAAGACACAGCAGAGCCAGACTCCCTCCCAAATCCCACCCATAACAGCTTCTGACACGCAAAGGATTCTAGGAAGTCAAGCATCACAAACCAAGCAGAAACTACAGCAACACACAACAGTGAGCCCAGAATAACAAGATGCTAAATCAGATCCAATGTTGCCATACATATGTCATGTAAGACCATCATTGAAGGAGTGGCTGGAGTGTATATTGGGAAGCACTGTATTCGCTGTGAGTTTGATTACATACTGTCGCCTCACTATAAATAGTAGTCCGTTCTGCACAAGCTCAGCAGGTCTGTAATCACACAACATCTGCAGCCATCTATCAGCAAGGGATTATGGGATACTGGAGGATTAATCTGCTGCTAATCTTACCTACACACAGAGAGCATCAATTCACTTGCCACTGTCACGTGCACACACACACATGCACAGTAACACACAAAAACACACACAGTCACTAACGTGCATGAGCGCACGCTGATGTGTACATGTACATGCACACACACGCACACACACACACACCTCACCACACCACACCACACACACACACACCACACCACACCACACCACACCACACCACACCACACCACACCACACCACACCACACCACACCACACCACACCACACACACACACTGATCCCTCTGTCGGTTTGATTATGTCTAGCGGGAGATAGACCTCCCGCAGACTTTTCATTTCTCCAGTTAGTGTCTTGTCTGTCTGTGTGTATTTAGATGTGTGTGTTATATCTCTGATGCTCAGAGCTGAAGGGCTGGAGATGAGTTAGGATTCAGGTGAACAGCAGAATTAGAGCAGGAGCACAGAAGACAGATGTTACGGCACGCTAGTGCAACGTCATTAAACAAAAGCCTGATACGCGCCTGTCAAACGTGTGTCGGATGGTAATGTGTGTGTGTTGGTGCATATGTGGGGGACGCAAGTCTGTTAATAATTGGATTTATATAGCGTGTGTGTGTGTGTGTGTGTGTGTGCGTGCGTGCGTGTGTGTGCGTGTCCACAGAGAAAGGCTAGCTAAACCCAATCAGAACAGTTGATATGATAGGCTGCTCGTTTCTCCTCTTTATTCATTTAGCTGTGGGCCTTTAATCCTTTAATGTTAATTACTAACATGAACATAAAACACACCCTCATTGTGGCGTGGGAACAACCATCAGTTTAGTAGAGACTGAAAGTGTGTGTATGTGTGTGTCTACACACACGTTATGTTATAATTACGGGTGGAAAGAAATGTCTTGATGTAATGTATTAACATCCCCAATAGAAATATAATTCTGTAATTAATAAATTAATAATGACAGAAAATAAGGAATGTGTCTCATGAGAGAGGAGATGATGAAAGAGGAGGCTTTGAAAAGGAGAGGAACGAGTTCTGGAGCAGAGAGACCGATTGCACCTCACGGTACATATAAGACCACGCCGCAGCTATTATGGCTCTTTAAACTACACTAAACAAAAATATAAACGCAACATGTAAAATGTCAGTCCCATGTTTCATGGGCTGAAATAAAAGATCCTGGAAATGTCCCATACGCACAAAAAGCTTATTTCTCTCAAACGTTACATCCCTGTAAGTGAACATTTCTCCTTTACCAAGATAATCCATCCACCTGACAGGTGTGGCATATCAAGACGCTGATTAAACAGCATGATCATTACACAGGTGCACCTTGTACTGGGGACAATAAAAGGCCACTCTAAAATGTGCAGTTTTGTCACACAACAATGCCACAGATGTCTCAAGGTTTGAGGGAGAGTGCAATTGGCCTGCTGACTGCAGGAATGTCCACCAGAACTGTTGCCAGAGAATGTAATGTTCATTTCTCTACCATAAACCGCCTCCAACGTCGTCTTAGAGAATTTGGCAGTACATCCAACCGGCATGTAACCACACCAGCCCAGGACCTCCACATTCGGCTTCTTCACCCCCCGCGGGATCATCTGAGAGCAGCCACCCGGACAGCTGATGAAACTGTGGGTTTGCACAATTTCTGCACAAACTGTCAGAAACCCAGCTCTGGGAAGCTCATCTGCGTGCTCGTTGTCCTCACCAGGGACTTGACCTGTCTGCAGTTCGGCGTCGGAACTGACTTCAGTGGGCAAAAGCTCACCTTCGATGGCCACTGTCACATGGGAAAAGTGTGCTCTTCATGGATGAATCCTGGTTTCAACTGTACCAGGCAGATACAGACAGCGTGTATGGCGTTGTGTGGGCTAGTGGTTTGCTGATGTCAACATTGTGAACAGAGTGCCCCATGGTGGTGGTGGTGGAGTTATGGTATGGGCAGGCATAAGCTATGGACAACAAACTCAATTGCATTTTATCGATGGCAATTTGAATGCACAGAGATACAGTGACGAGATCCTGAGGCCCATTGTTGTGCCATTTATCCGCCTCCATCACCTCATGTTTCAGCATGATAATGCATGGCCCCATGTCGCAAGGATCTGTACACAATTCCTGGAAGCTGAAAATGTCCCAGTCCTTCCATGGCCTGCATACTCAGACATGTCACCAATTGAGCATGTTTGGGATGCTCTGGATCAACGTGTACAACAGCGTGTTCCATTTCCCGCCAATATCCAGCAACTTCGCACAGCCATTGAAGATTAGTGGGACAACATTCCACAGGCCACAATCAACAGCCTGATCAACTCTATGGGAAGGAGATGTGTCGCGCTGCATGAGGCAAATCGTGGTCACACCAGATACTGACATCCACGCCCCTACCTTTTCAAAAAAGGTATCTGTGACCAAAAGATGCATATCAGTATTCCCAGTCATGTGAAATCCATAGATTAGGGCCGAATTAATGTATTTCAATTGACTGATTTCCTCATATGAACTGTAACTCATTGTTAGTGGAATTAAATCATTCCTCTAATGTACTCATTAATTAAATTCAATCTGTCTATTTATAAGAATTTGTAAGATACTTATTAACATAAAATAGACAGGATACAGTCTTATTAAAATTAGATAATAGAGTTTATTCTCGGAGCAAGCTCCCATTTGATCATAAACACAGGTTTATATACAAGATATGACGTCATAGATTACAGAATGAGTCTCATTGTCCTGACAAATAGAAAACAGGTTCAAAAGTTCATTTTAACCTCACAGGGCACTCACATGAAACACCATATAATCATTTATCCTGAAGGCTCACTATAATTGATTACCACTTTAGCAGACAACTCAAGATAATGGAAGACCTAAAAAGTTTATCTAAACACCTCAGGGCTAAGTTGGGTCAGTTCAACCATAGTTTAACGACCCTTTCTGCTTATTTTATGACCCACAACACAAATCTCTTTTCACCAGGCATGCAGAGTTCAATTTGTTATAGTTTTATCTAAAGCTAGAATTTGTTTTAACTATTTATTAACAAAATTCCTAACACTCATGCAAAATGTTGCATGTTGCATTTATAATTTTTTTCAGTGTATATAAGTATCCCAACATACACAACAACCTATTGTGGACAGGTAATAAAACAGTGGGGCTACAGCTTCATGATATAATGCAATAATCAGAACACTAACTGGACAGATGAGTTTAGTTTGTCTCTAGTTGATTATAGTTGTATCTCTGTGTGTGGTCTATTGGTCGGGTTAGCTTTGAGTACAGGTCCTTGAGTAGGTCACAGGGTCATTTAGACTGCTGTGTGATCATGCAGGTCTATCGGAACGAAGCAACATGGTCGGGCAAAGAGGCAAGTGCCCGCCAACGTGAGTTGCTTCCCACCGGTCAGCAGTTGCTTCCCAGCAGGTAGATGTATCACACGTCCCCGGTGGTAGCTAAAGTAACCAATTTGTCCAAATTGTTTCTAGCCACGTCTATAAACTAGCTAGCTGGGAGGGAATATTCAGGACGACTGACTGAACGGAATCCATACGTCTCCACTCGACTCTCGCTGCACAACAAGCGTCATAAATTTGGGCACCAGGCGTGTCAGGTATACCCTCTCCCACCCCCATTCTAAGGCCCCTGAGGAATGGCTGCCCTCTCACTGCCTGACTCAATATTCCCAACATTGAATAGGAATGGAATTTGGAGTGGGGAAATGGGGAACATGACCACAGTGCAGAAACTCTTAGCTGTGGAGAAGTCTGTTTGGTTCTTTATGATTTTTAAGTGGAGAAACAAATAACATAGACACACACACACACGCACAGAAACAGGATGGATGAATAAACAGAGGAGCATGTTGTAAACCCATATTTGGCCACAGACTAAGAGACAGCGGTCAGTCACACAGTCAGAGGCAGTCAAGCATGGTCAGATATGGTCAGAGGCGGTCAAGCATGGACAAACTACCGCAGACAGAAATGAATCACAAACCACAAGCCCAGAAGAGGTGAACATACGGGACCAGTGGGAGATCCATAGTAACGGAGAAAAGAGAGAGATGGAGTGAGAATAGGAGCGGTGAGGAAGGGAGGGAAGGAGGGTGAAGATATGGACACAGACAGCAGGAGGGAGGAGCCCACTGAACCTCTCAGTGTGACAACCCTGGGACTGTCACCCCTCCTATACTGCCCTGTCTTTAACCCCTCCAGTCATGAAAGTGAATATGATTGAACAGAGGGAAGACTAATCAGAGAGAGAGAGAAAGATAGAGAGAGAGAGAGAGAGAGAGAGAGAGAGAGAGAGAGAGAGAGAGAGAGAGAGAGAGAGAGAGAGAGAGGTGCAGATGAAGAGACAGACAGTTAGACAAGGATATCAACCATAGATAATTTGTAAGGTGATGCATAGCAGCCACTGCAGTATGCACCAAAGCGCTCACCACACATTAGCCTTCTTAGCCTACCTCCCTTCCTTCCTCCCTCCCTCCTCTTCTGGACCCCCAACATCACCCTCCCGTGCCCGGCAGTGGTCAACAGGATGGGTGTCTCAAAAAACACCTCATTCTGCAATCAGGGTGGAAGGGCTGTGTTCAAAACACCACAGGGAAGAACCACACGCCCCATCACGCATGCAGTCACTCTGTGGGTGTGTGTGTGTGTTAGTCCTGAACGTTTCCTCCCGTAATACTGTGGTGGAAGCTTAGAGGATGGGGTTAGAGGTCACACTAGGGCCGACCCCATTTAATCGACTGGCCGATTTTTTGGTCGATAGGCTGTTGGTCGACAGAGAATGTATTTGTCAGCCAGTTGCAAATAACTTTTTTTTTTATGGCACATCTTGATTGACGCCTGTTTCAGTGGACTAATCCATTGCTGAGGCCACGGGGATGGCTCACCAGTAGTACATTTCCCGTTAATTCCCCTAATTTCTAATCTGCAATGTTTGTTTGGTTACCATAATTTCTGTTAATGCGTTCAATATGTTATTATCATTACAGTATTTTACCGTTCTCATTGTCAGAGTGGACACGTTGTTCGCAGAGCACACAACCTAGGCTACACTTGAGAGGAACAAGTTTTGGTTTATTTCATTCCATTTATGAGTTTTGTCAATTTAGTCATTGTGTTTTGTAAGGACGCGCACCTGATTACTCATAGAAGTAGGCCTAGGCTACCTGGCCTGCGCGCAAATGTAGGCTTATACAATGTCCCCATAGTATTTCAGGTTGTCTTAACTCACCACCACTAATAAGCTGTGGAGCTTCTCAAAGAATTTTTTTTTTTCACCTCAAAACAGCAAGTAAACAAAGTCTGTTTTTACATCCATTGAGAATTATAAACGTTCCTCAAGGTAGCCTATTTTAAAAAATCTTTCCAGCTCTCTCTCCCTTTCCATAACCACACCACCTGAAAGGGGAATAAATGCCATGCTCTGATCCAGTAGAAACATCATAAAAATAGGCCTACCTGATTACTTCTTATCCCTTACGCAAATAGCCTACTGCTGTGTCTGTTCCGAGCTCACTGGCATGGGAAATTCTGAGGGTCCAGAATATTTTATACAAGGTGGCAAGTTTGTTAGCACAAGCTTTGGGCTGGACCAAGTTGATAGTTGATACAATGTTTCAAGTTCCTTGCAGACAGGCCATGCATAGCCAATGTGATTTATATATATCAGGATCTTTTCTAACTGCATGCTGCAATGTTTTCATTTGTTGGCTTTATGTATGTAGGCTATTTTTTACATAGTTGCCAATGGCAATAGAAGTTACTTTTAGATTTGAATCATTTTAATTTAGATATAATTGTTATTCATCACATGACAATGATTTTGAGATGGGAAGACTTATAAAATAAATGAAACTATTCCACGAAAATGTGCATACGAAAATCATAACTGGCACGCAGATCGGTAGAAATGGTCAGATAAATTGTCACACCCATACAGTCAACTGACTTATAAAAGGTATTAGGTTTTCCTCGTCAATGTCCCAGATCTGACTCTGTTAGCCAGCTAGAGAGAGGATTACAACACCTTTTAAGATAACGATAAGCAGCATAACACACACACACACACTCACACACACCATGCCATCCTTTACAGTTCAGTTGAATAGGATAGCAGCTGGGTAAGACAGTGAGTATCTGTGGCCAGTGTCTTTGTACACGCCACTGTTGATTTTAACATATAAATCTTAGTGGGGCAAACTTAACCAAATGTTTTAAATGCATACCAGTAAAGCCACTACACAACATTGTATTATTTTAGTAGGCCTATGTCAGGGACGTCACTAGAGATTCGTAGGGGGGCTAAGCCTCTTTTAGGGGGGTCTGGGCATACTCCCCCAGGATTTGTTTTAAAGCCCCCAAAACGTCTTTTCATCACGTATTTTTAGAGTAACAACGGGTGTAAAATCGATCAAAATAAGGTTATTTTTGGTCAAGGTTGACTTACATAAATTCTATCCAAATAAAGAAATTAAAGTCCACTCTTTCCCCATCCATCCAACACCAACAAAAGGCACAAAAATGGCTGTACAATCTAGACAAAATACTTTTTGGATGTTATTTTGAGAGAGAGAGAGAAATGTGAAGACATGCAGGTCATATTATACCATATGAAAAAAATGAAAAAATAATTTGTTGCTCACAATTAACCAATAATTCAGACACATGGAACATCTTAAACAGTATCATCCACAATGGGGCAAAACTAAATTCAACTAATTAGTTAAATACGATTTTAAAAACGGAAAAATAATTAGTAATAAAATCTGATAAAAAACTAAGATTCCAAACATATATTCCAACCTATATTACAGAACTGTTCCTCCTGCTTCTCTCTTGTGATTCTTATTTTGTGGGTGGACGCATCAAAGTGCACCTCCTATTTTTAAAGGTGGCAGAGCGGTCAATAACACTATTGTGGCTTAGTGGCCCAATCACTTCACCCTCAATGGACATGGCTGCAAGACTTGCAAGCATATCTTTGGGAGGACGTCCAGCCTCTCTTTTCCGGGCAGGAAAGTTTCTGGCCACCAACATCTCTTCTGTTTTAACATCAATACCGTAGTGCATGGCAAACTCAGTTAAGCATGATGCATCTAGGAAGTTTTTTGAGTTGGGGCTGCATGCCTGTATGCCTTTGAGCAGACCTGCATCTACAGTCGAGAATCGCTGGTCAAGCTCACAAACCATCCTGTCCAAGCAGGGGAGCAACAAAAAAAACTCTGTTTTCATTGTTTGGGAACATGACAATTCTGTGCCTAAACCCAAGGAGGTCTCCACCACAAAATCTCCCATTTTCCTTTTGCGCTTTCTTGCTGCATCTGCCTCTAGAATATTGTGAATTTCACAGAGTGCTTTGGTTCTGTCATTAAGTTCTGTGGAAAATGCATCTGTGTGTTTGCCTATCAGTGTGTCACATACAGCTTGTTTGCCGAAACAAGCTTCTGCCAGGTCTACAGTCTCTTTCTGGAGGAACTTATGTAATCCCTCCGTTACAGAAAGAAGGGACTGAAACATCAGTAGCAAATACATGGTGGAGAACTTATGAGGCTTTGCTCTCAGACCAACAGCCATGGGGGATCCAATGACAGATAGACAATCAAAGATAGCAGTTAAAGTGTCCAGGACTGCATTTATGGACCGCAGCTGGCATGCCCAGCGAGTGTTTGAGAGCTGTACAAGTTCATCTGATGCTATTCCAAGTTTGGACTGAGCTTCTTTGAACTTCTGGTGGTTAACTAGGATGTACTGAAAAACGAATACACATTCTCCAAGAAACTGAAAAACTCAGCAGCCTCCGGAATAGCCCTGCAAGTATGATACAACACCAAATGAAGCTCATGAGCATAGCAATGTGCATAAATAGCCTCCGGATGCAGCACTCTGAAATGTGCTGCACAGCTCCTTTGGACCCACTCATAACATCTGCACCATCATAGGTCTGTGGAACACACTTCAGGCCTGCTACACCTCTCATTTGGCGCTGCTGTTGCAACTCATTTGCTATTGATTGGGCATCAAATGACTTGATTTCTGCTAGTGCTAGTAAACGCTCCTTAACTGTCCCCTCTGTCACATACCTAACACACAGAGCCAACTGTTCAGACTGCCCATCCCTGGCCTCATCCTCCATAATGATACACTCCACATACCTAACACACAGAGCCAACTGTTCAGACTGCCCATCCCTGGCCTCATCCTCCATAATGATACACTCCACATACCTAACACACAGAGCCAACTGTTCAGACTGCCCATCCCTGGCCTCATCCTCCATAATGATACACTCCACATACCTAACACACAGAGCCAACTGTTCAGACTGCCCATCCCTGGCCTCATCCTCCATAATGATACACTCCACATACCTAACACACAGAGCCAACTGTTCAGACTGCCCATCCCTGGCCTCATCCTCCATAATGATACACTCCACATACCTAACACACAGAGCCAACTGTTCAGACTGCCCATCCCTGGCCTCATCCTCCATAATGATACACTCCACATACCTAACACACAGAGCCAACTGTTCAGACTGCCCATCCCTGGCCTCATCCTCCATAATGATACACTCCACATACCTAACACACAGAGCCAACTGTTCAGACTGCCCATCCCTGGCCTCATCCACCATAATGATACACTCCACATACCTAACACACAGAGCCAACTGTTCAGACTGCCCATCCCTGGCCTCATCCGCCATAATGATACACTCCACATACCTAACACACAGAGCCAACTGTTCAGACTGCCCATCCCTGGCCTCATCCACCATAATGATACACTCCACATACCTAACACACAGAGCCAACTGTTCAGACTGCCCATCCCTGGCCTCATCCGCCATAATGATACACTCCACATACCTAACACACAGAGCCAACTGTTCAGACTGCCCATCCCTGGCCTCATCCACCATAATGATACACTCCACATACCTAACACACAGAGCCAACTGTTCAGACTGCCCATCCCTGGCCTCATCCTCCATAATGATACACTCCACATACCTAACACACAGAGCCAACTGTTCAGACTGCCCATCCCTGGCCTCATCCTCCATAATGATACACTCCACATACCTAACACACAGAGCCAACTGTTCAGACTGCCCATCCCTGGCCTCATCCTCCATAATGATACACTCCACATACCTAACACACAGAGCCAACTGTTCAGACTGCCCATCCCTGGCCTCATCCTCCATAATGATACACTCCACATACCTAACACACAGAGCCAACTGTTCAGACTGCCCATCCCTGGCCTCATCCGCCATAATGATACACTCCACATACCTAACACACAGAGCCAACTGTTCAGACTGCCCATCCCTGGCCTCATCCTCCATAATGATACACTCCACATACCTAACACACAGAGCCAACTGTTCAGACTGCCCATCCCTGGCCTCATCCACCATAATGATACACTCCACATACCTAACACACAGAGCCAACTGTTCAGACTGCCCATCCCTGGCCTCATCCACCATAATGATACACTCCACATACCTAACACACAGAGCCAACTGTTCAGACTGCCCATCCCTGGCCTCATCCTCCATAATGATACACTCCACATACCTAACACACAGAGCCAACTGTTCAGACTGCCCATCCCTGGCCTCATCCACCAGAATGATACACTCCACAAACCTAACACACAGAGCCAACTGTTCAGACTGCCCATCCCTGGCCTCATCCACCATAATGATACACTCCACATACCTAACACACAGAGCCAACTGTTCAGACTGCCCATCCCTGGCCTCATCCTCCATAATGATACACTCCACATACCTAACACACAGAGCCAACTGTTCAGACTGCCCATCCCTGGCCTCATCCTCCATAATGATACACTCCACATACCTAACACACAGAGCCAACTGTTCAGACTGCCCATCCCTGGCCTCATCCACCAGAATGATACACTCCACATACCTAACACACAGAGCCAACTGTTCAGACTGCCCATCCCTGGCCTCATCCGCCATAATGATACACTCCACATACCTAACACACAGAGCCAACTGTTCAGACTGCCCATCCCTGGCCTCATCCGCCATAATGATACACTCCACATACCTAACACACAGAGCCAACTGTTCAGACTGCCCATCCCTGGCCTCATCCTCCATAATGATACACTCCACATACCTAACACACAGAGCCAACTGTTCAGACTGCCCATCCCTGGCCTCATCCTCCATAATGATACACTCCACATACCTAACACACAGAGCCAACTGTTCAGACTGCCCATCCCTGGCCTCATCCGCCATAATGATACACTCCACATACCTAACACACAGAGCCAACTGTTCAGACTGCCCATCCCTGGCCTCATCCTCCATAATGATACACTCCACATACCTAACACACAGAGCCAACTGTTCAGACTGCCCATCCCTGGCCTCATCCGCCATAATGATACACTCCACATACCTAACACACAGAGCCAACTGTTCAGACTGCCCATCCCTGGCCTCATCCTCCATAATGATACACTCCACATACCTAACACACAGAGCCAACTGTTCAGACTGCCCATCCCTGGCCTCATCCTCCATAATGATACACTCCACATACCTAACACACAGAGCCAACTGTTCAGACTGCCCATCCCTGGCCTCATCCACCATAATGATACACTCCACATACCTAACACACAGAGCCAACTGTTCAGACTGCCCATCCATGGCCTCATCCACCATAATGATACACTCCACATACCTAACACACAGAGCCAACTGTTCAGACTGCCCATCCCTGGCCTCATCCTCCATAATGATACACTCCACATACCTAACACACAGAGCCAACTGTTCAGACTGCCCATCCCTGGCCTCATCCTCCATAATGATACACTCCACATACCTAACACACAGAGCCAACTGTTCAGACTGCCCATCCCTGGCCTCATCCACCATAATGATACACTCCACATACCTAACACACAGAGCCAACTGTTCAGACTGCCCATCCCTGGCCTCATCCACCATAATGATACACTCCACATACCTAACACACAGAGCCAACTGTTCAGACTGCCCATCCCTGGCCTCATCCTCCATAATGATACACTCCACATACCTAACACACAGAGCCAACTGTTCAGACTGCCCATCCCTGGCCTCATCCTCCATAATGATACACTCCACATACCTAACACACAGAGCCAACTGTTCAGACTGCCCATCCCTGGCCTCATCCACCATAATGATACACTCCACATACCTAACACACAGAGCCAACTGTTCAGACTGCCCATCCCTGGCCTCATCCTCCATAATGATACACTCCACATACCTAACACACAGAGCCAACTGTTCAGACTGCCCATCCCTGGCCTCATCCACCATAATGATACACTCCACATACCTAACACACAGAGCCAACTGTTCAGACTGCCCATCCCTGGCCTCATCCACCAGAATGATACACTCCACATACCTAACACACAGAGCCAACTGTTCAGACTGCCCATCCCTGGCCTCATCCTCCATAATGATACACTCCACATACCTAACACACAGAGCCAACTGTTCAGACTGCCCATCCCTGGCCTCATCCACCATAATGATACACTCCACATACCTAACACACAGAGCCAACTGTTCAGACTGCCCATCCCTGGCCTCATCCTCCATAATGATACACTCCACATACCTAACACACAGAGCCAACTGTTCAGACTGCCCATCCCTGGCCTCATCCTCCATAATGATACACTCCACATACCTAACACACAGAGCCAACTGTTCAGACTGCCCATCCCTGGCCTCATCCTCCATAATGATACACTCCACATACCTAACACACAGAGCCAACTGTTCAGACTGCCCATCCCTGGCCTCATCCACCATAATGATACACTCCACATACCTAACACACAGAGCCAACTGTTCAGACTGCCCATCCCTCGCCTCATCCACCATAATGATACACTCCACATACCTAACACACAGAGCCAACTGTTCAGACTGCCCATCCCTGGCCTCATCCTCCATAATGATACACTCCACATACCTAACACACAGAGCCAACTGTTCAGACTGCCCATCCCTGGCCTCATCCTCCATAATGATACACTCCACATACCTAACACACAGAGCCAACTGTTCAGACTGCCCATCCCTGGCCTCATCCGCCATAATGATACACTCCACATACCTAACACACAGAGCCAACTGTTCAGACTGCCCATCCCTGGCCTCATCCGCCATAATGATACACTCCACATACCTAACACACAGAGCCAACTGTTCAGACTGCCCATCCCTGGCCTCATCCGCCATAATGATACACTCCACATACCTAACACACAGAGCCAACTGTTCAGACTGCCCATCCCTGGCCTCATCCTCCATAATGATACACTCCACATACCTAACACACAGAGCCAACTGTTCAGACTGCCCATCCCTGGCCTCATCCTCCATAATGATACACTCCACATACCTAACACACAGAGCTTGATGGAGTATTGTACCTTTGCAGGAAAGGGTCAAACTCCTTCAAAAGCTCCATACATTCAAGAAAGTTCCCTCTATTTGTGCTTTCACTAGATTCATCATTGGCACGGAAAGAGAGTCTTCCTAACATTGAGGTGACCAAAACAATTCTCCTCAGATACTCCCTTCTCTCTGCAATATCACTAGCATGGGCAGATGTTAAAATTTGAGCAGTGTTTCCATGGCTGCTAGTTGCCTGGTAGGTTTTCCATGCCAAAACACTGTCTCTGTGTGTTTGTGCCATTTCATGTTTACCGAAGATAAACAAAGCTTTTTTCAAATTTGCAGCCATAACTGACAAAATAATCAAATTGAATGTTTTTGCCAAAAACTCTAGATGGAAAGCAGAAAGCTGCGTTTTTGTGGACAGAGTACTCTACCCAATTGTATTTCTCAAACCAGCAGTGCTGAAATGCCCTTTTCTGTGTACCAAAACTTTAGTGTGGGTAGCTATTCAGCTTCACTTGTCTGGACCCAGTGTCTTTGATCCCTAAATCGCTCTAATTTCTGGAAGGAGTTGCTGCAGCCGCTTGATTACTTTCTTTCTCTGGATCTGTTTGTTGTCCCTCCCTCTCTGGATCTGTTTGTTGTCCCTCCCTCTCTGGATCTGTTTGATGTCCCTCCCTCTCTGGATCTGTTTGTTGTCCCTCCCTCTCTGGATCTGTTTGTTGTCCCTCTCTCTCTGGATCTGTTTGTTGTCCCTCCCTCTCTGGATCTGTTTGTTGTCCCTCTCTGGATCTGTTTGTTGTCCCTCCCTCTCTGGATCTGTTTGTTGTCCCTCCCTCTCTGGATCTGTTTGTTGTCCCTCTCTCTCTGGATCTGTTTGTTGTCCCTCCCTCTCTGGATCTGTTTGTTGTCCCTCCCTCTCTGGATCTGTTTGTTGTCCCTCCCTCTCTTGATCTGTTTGTTGTCCCTCCCTCTCTGGATCTGTTTGTTGTCCCTCCCTCTCTGGATCTGTTTGTTGTCCCTCTCTGGATCTGTTTGTTGTCCCTCCCTCTCTGGATCTGTTTGTTGTCCCTCCCTCTCTGGATCTGTTTGTTGTCCCTCTCTGGATCTGTTTGTTGTCCCTCTCTGGATCTGTTTATTGTCCCTCCCTCTCTGGATCTGTTTGTTGTCCCTCTCTGGATCTGTTTGTTGTCCATCCCTCTCTGGATCTGTTTGTTGTCCCTCTCTGGATCTGTTTGTTGTCCCTCCCTGTCTGGATCTGTTTGTTGTCCCTCCCTCTCTGGATCTGTTTGTTGTCCCTCTCTGGATCTGTTTGTTGTCCCTCCCTCTCTGGATCTGTTTGTTGTCCCTCCCTCTCTGGATCTGTTTGTTGTCCCTCCCTCTCTGGATCTGTTTGTTGTCCCTCCCTCTCTGGATCTGTTTGTTGACCCTCCCTCTCTGGATCTGTTTGTTGTCCCTCTCTGGATCTGTTTGTTGTCCCTCCCTCTCTGGATCTGTTTGTTGTCCCCCTCTCTCTGGATCTGTTTGTTGTCCCTCTCTCTCTGGATCTGTTTGTTGTCCCTCTCTCTCTGGATCTGTTTGTTGTCCCTCCCTGTCTGGATCTGTTTGTTGTCCCTCTCTCTCTGGATCTGTTTGTTGTCCCCCTCTCTCTGGATCTGTTTGTTGTCCCTCCCTCTCTGGATCTGTTTGTTGTCCCTCTCTCTCTGGATCTGTTTGTTGTCCTCCCTCTCTGGATCTGTTTGTTGTCCCTCCCTCTCTGGATCTGTTTGTTGTCCCTCCCTCTCTGGATCTGTTTGTTGTCCCTCTCTGGATCTGTTTGTTGTCCCTCTCTGGATCTGTTTGTTGTCCCTCCCTCTCTGGATCTGTTTGTTGTCCCTCTCTCTCTGGATCTGTTTATTGTCCCTCCCTCTCTGGATCTGTTTGTTGTCCCTCTCTGGATCTGTTTGTTGTCCATCCCTCTCTGGATCTGTTTGTTGTCCCTCTCTGGATCTGTTTGTTGTCCCTCCCTGTCTGGATCTGTTTGTTGTCCCTCTCTGGATCTGTTTGTTGTCCCTCCCTCTCTGGATCTGTTTGTTGTCCCTCCCTCTCTGGATCTGTTTGTTGTCCCTCCCTCTCTGGATCTGTTTGTTGACCCTCCCTCTCTGGATCTGTTTGTTGACCCTCTCTGGATCTGTTTGTTGTCCCTCCCTCTCTGGATCTGTTTGTTGTCCCCCTCTCTCTGGATCTGTTTATTGTCCCTCTCTCTCTGGATCTGTTTGTTGTCCCTCTCTCTCTGGATCTGTTTGTTGTCCCTCCCTGTCTGGATCTGTTTGTTGTCCCTCTCTCTCTGGATCTGTTTGTTGTCCCTCCCTCTCTGGATCTGTTTGTTGTCCCTCTCTCTCTGGATCTGTTTGTTGTCCCTCTCTCTCTGGATCTGTTTGTTGTCCCTCCCTCTCTGGATCTGTTTGTTGTCCCTCCCTCTCTGGATCTGTTTGTTGTCCCTCCCTCTCTGGATCTGTTTGTTGTCCCTCTCTGGATCTGTTTGTTGTCCCTCTCTGGATCTGTTTGTTGTCCCATCCTCTCTGGATCTGTTTGTTGACCCTCCCTCTCTGGATCTGTTTGTTGTCCCTCTCTCTCTGGATCTGTTTGTTGTCCCTCTCTCTCTGGATCTGTTTGTTGTCCCTCCCTCTCTGGATCTGTTTGTTGTCCCTCTCTGGATATGTTTGTTGTCCCCCTCTCTCTGGATCTGTTTGTTGTCCCTCTCTCTCTGGATCTGTTTGTTGTCCCTCTCTCTCTGGATCTGTTTGTTGTCCCTCCCTCTCTGGATCTGTTTGTTGTCCCTCTCTCTCTGGATCTGTTTGTTGTCCCTCTCTCTCTGGATCTGTTTGTTGTCCCTCCCTCTCTGGATCTGTTTGTTGTCCCTCCCTCTCTGGATCTGTTTGTTGTCCCTCTCTGGATCTGTTTGTTGTCCCTCTCTGGATCTGTTTGTTGACCCTCCCTCTCTGGATCTGTTTGTTGTCCCATCCTCTCTGGATCTGTTTGTTGACCCTCCCTCTCTGGATCTGTTTGTTGTCCCTCTCTCTCTGGATCTGTTTGTTGTCCCCCTCCCTCTGGATCTGTTTGTTGTCCCTCCCTCTCTGGATCTGTTTGTTGTCCCTCTCTCTCTGGATCTGTTTGTTGTCCCTCTCTGGATCTGTTTGTTGTCCCCCTCTCTCTGGATCTGTTTGTTGTCCCCCTCTCTCTGGATCTGTTTGTTGTCCCCCTCTCTCTGGATCTGTTTGTTGTCCCTCTCTCTCTGGATCTGTTTGTTGTCCCTCTCTGGATCTGTTTGTTGTCCCCCTCTCTCTGGATCTGTTTGTTGTCCCCCTCTCTCTGGATCTGTTTGTTGACCCTCCCTCTCTGGATCTGTTTGTTGTCCCATCCTCTCTGGATCTGTTTGTTGACCCTCCCTCTCTGGATCTGTTTGTTGTCCCTCTCTCTCTGGATCTGTTTGTTGTCCCCCTCTCTCTGGATCTGTTTGTTGTCCCTCTCTCTCTGGATCTGTTTGTTGTCCCTCTCTGGATCTGTTTGTTGTCCCTCTCTCGATCTGTTTGTTGACGCTCTCTCTCAGGATCTGTTTGTTGTCTCTCTCTCTCTGGATCTGTTTGTTGTCCCTCCCTCTCTGGATCTGTTTGTTGTCCCTCTCTCTCTGGATCTGTTTGTTGTCCCTCCCTGTCTGGATCTGTTTGTTGTCCCTCTCTCTCTGGATCTGTTTGTTGCCCCTCCCTCTCTGGATCTGTTTGTTGTCCCTCTCTCTCTGGATCTGTTTGTTGTCCCTCCCTCTCTGGATCTGTTTGTTGTCCCTCTCTGGATCTGTTTGTTGTCCCTCCCTCTCTGGATCTGTTTGTTGTCCCCCTCTCTCTGGATCTGTTTGTTGTCCCTCTCTCTCTGGATCTGTTTGTTGTCCCTCTCTCTCTGGATCTGTTTGTTGTCCCTCCCTGTCTGGATCTGTTTGTTGTCCCTCTCTCTCTGGATCTGTTTGTTGTCCCCCTCTCTCTGGATCTGTTTGTTGTCCCTCCCTCTCTGGATCTGTTTGTTGTCCCTCTCTCTCTGGATCTGTTTGTTGTCCCTCCCTCTCTGGATCTGTTTGTTGTCCCTCCCTCTCTGGATCTGTTTGTTGTCCCTCCCTCTCTGGATCTGTTTGTTGTCCCTCTCTGATCTGTTTGTTGTCCCTCTCTGGATCTGTTTGTTGTCCCTCCCTCTCTGGATCTGTTTGTTGTCCCTCTCTCTCTGGATCTGTTTATTGTCCCTCCCTCTCTGGATCTGTTTGTTGTCCCTCTCTGGATCTGTTTGTTGTCCATCCCTCTCTGGATCTGTTTGTTGTCCCTCTCTGGATCTGTTTGTTGTCCCTCCCTGTCTGGATCTGTTTGTTGTCCCTCTCTGGATCTGTTTGTTGTCCCTCCCTCTCTGGATCTGTTTGTTGTCCCTCCCTCTCTGGATCTGTTTGTTGTCCCTCCCTCTCTGGATCTGTTTGTTGACCCTCCCTCTCTGGATCTGTTTGTTGACCCTCTCTGGATCTGTTTGTTGTCCCTCCCTCTCTGGATCTGTTTGTTGTCCCCCTCTCTCTGGATCTGTTTATTGTCCCTCTCTCTCTGGATCTGTTTGTTGTCCCTCTCTCTCTGGATCTGTTTGTTGTCCCTCCCTGTCTGGATCTGTTTGTTGTCCCTCTCTCTCTGGATCTGTTTGTTGTCCCTCCCTCTCTGGATCTGTTTGTTGTCCCTCTCTCTCTGGATCTGTTTGTTGTCCCTCTCTCTCTGGATCTGTTTGTTGTCCCTCCCTCTCTGGATCTGTTTGTTGTCCCCCTCTCTCTGGATCTGTTTGTTGTCCCCCTCTCTCTGGATCTGTTTGTTGTCCCTCTCTCTCTGGATCTGTTTGTTGTCCCTCTCTGGATCTGTTTGTTGTCCCCCTCTCTCTGGATCTGTTTGTTGTCCCCCTCTCTCTGGATCTGTTTGTTGACCCTCCCTCTCTGGATCTGTTTGTTGTCCCATCCTCTCTGGATCTGTTTGTTGACCCTCCCTCTCTGGATCTGTTTGTTGTCCCTCTCTCTCTGGATCTGTTTGTTGTCCCCCTCTCTCTGGATCTGTTTGTTGTCCCTCTCTCTCTGGATCTGTTTGTTGTCCCTCTCTGGATCTGTTTGTTGTCCCTCTCTCGATCTGTTTGTTGACGCTCTCTCTCAGGATCTGTTTGTTGTCTCTCTCTCTCTGGATCTGTTTGTTGTCCCTCCCTCTCTGGATCTGTTTGTTGTCCCTCTCTCTCTGGATCTGTTTGTTGTCCCTCCCTGTCTGGATCTGTTTGTTGTCCCTCTCTCTCTGGATCTGTTTGTTGCCCCTCCCTCTCTGGATCTGTTTGTTGTCCTCTCTCTCTGGATCTGTTTGTTGTCCCTCTCTCTCTGGATCTGTTTGTTGTCCCTCCCTCTCTGGATCTGTTGTTGTCCCTCCCTCTCTGGATCTGTTGTTGTCCCTCCCTCTCTGGATCTGTTTGTTGTCCCTCCTGGATCTGTTTGTTGTCCCTCTCTGGATCTGTTTGTTGTCCCTCCTCTCTGGATCTGTTTGTGTCCCTCTCTCTCTGGATCTGTTTGTTGACCCTCCCTCTCTGGATCTGTTTGTTGTCCCTCTCTGGATCTGTTGTTGTCCATCCTCTCTGAGATTTGTTGTGACCCTCCTCTCTGGATCTGTTTGTTGTCCCTCTCTCTCTGGATATGTTTGTTGTCCCTCTCTCTCTGGATCTGTTTGTTGTCCCTCCCCTCCCCCCCCCCCCCCCCCTCTTTTTCTCTTCCTTCACTCCCTCCCCCTCCTCCTTTACACCACAACAGTTAAACCCTCCTCCTCTCTCTTCCCTTCTCCTCCCTCCCCCTCACTCTTCCCCTATCCCCCACCTCTCTACCCCCCTCCCTTCCTCCCTCTCCCCTACCCCCTCCTCCTCCCCCCCCCCCCCCCCCCACACCCTACCAGTTTACCATACCGAGAGGCGCAAACTAGGGATCCTACCACAAACTCGACAATCAAACTTCACCCCCCTCGCCCATTTTTCTTATTCAGCTCTCGCAGTCAGTAACGTCGCAGCAACAAACCACACACCAAACGCTCTCCTTCTCTCTCTCTCTCTCACTCTTCTCTCTCTCTCTCTTCTCTCTCTCTCTCTCTCTCTCTCTCTCTCTCTCTCTCTCTCTCTGCTCTCTCTATCTCTCTCTCTCTCTCTCTCTCTCTCTCTCTCTCTCTCTCTCTCTCGACCCAGCTCTATATATATATATATATAGCTCCAGAGGCCAGCTGTAGCTCCATGGGGGATGAGCTGGCACCTTCCCCAGAACAGATATGCCCTCGCTGGGACACTGCAAGGTCACAAACCCCTAATTGTCTGAGCCGCACCCTGGAGAGGGAGAAGGATGGAGGGAGAGAGAGAGAAGGTGATGAAAGAGAAATATAGATAAGGGAAAGGAGGAAGGGAACAGCCATACAAAGAGGCAAAGTCTAGATGAGTTTGAGAGAACAAAACTGGAGGGACAAATACTAAGCAAAAAAATTGTGGGAGAAGGAGAAAATTACACTATCAAACTTCCCAATTAAGTCAGGGCAGAAATGTAATTTACAGACACTTATGAGAGATTGAGGAGACGAGGAGGAGAGAGAGATGAGGAGCGAGAGAGAGAGATGAGAGAGAGAAGGGACGGACGAGAGATGAGAGAGTAGTCGATATGAGAGAGAGTATTGATAGCGATGAGTGAGTAGATTTATTGAGAGGGGGAAGGAAGAGAGAGGAGATTTGGAGAGAGAGAGGGATGGAGATGACGAGAGAGGACGAAGAGGAGAAGAGAGCCAGGGAGAGAGAAGGGAGAGAGTTGAGAAGAGAGA